>NW_027447686.1:0-26479 GCF_038048845.1 Mixophyes fleayi | reverse complement strand
TCTAAATAAATGACAGCTAGACTCTGATTGGTTGCTATAGGCAACAACTCCTCTTTCAAACCCAGCAGGAAAACTCTCAGCTTGATACATTTACCCCCAGATCATTATTTGCTCACCGGGAACAAATATTTTCGGCACTGGTAGGCTTAGGCACAGTTATTACGGTAGCTTTAACGCCGGCTTTTTGCTAATTATTTTGCTTACCGTAATAACAGCAATAGTTTTACGTGGCGGTACTTGAGGGGGAATTGAATTCCCCCTGCGTCTGATCGGTCTCCTCCTAGTATTCTCCTGCAGTTATCCAGCTTGTAATATTTACTTGAATCCAGTTTGTTTCACCACTGCCTACCTCTGTCATGTTCTAGATATCATCTTATTTTTTGTCATAAAGCATTAAAGGTTTTACCCTGGAATGGTACAAAGTAACCGCATTATCTCCATCGATACAGCCATGACATATGGGGGGCGGGTGTATTCTGACAATGTGACTTAGCCAAAGGTCTCACCTGAGCCTCTAGTGAGGAAAAAAGATACTGGATCTCCCCCCACTCCATTAGTGCAATCAATATACCACAACATTGCCTAAGAGGGGAAAGCTCCTAAGAGGCTTTGAGCTAATGAATCAATCTCTCTATCTACATGGGTACAACCATTTATATTCATCATTAAAGATAAATATGTTAGTAAAGTAGCCACATCCCTTAAATGATGGCAATTTGTCAACATGATATATGGTGACCATTAAGAGAAAAATAAATACGGTATAGTGATTCTGCAGGCAAGCCACCCAGCACCAAGTAATACTGCTATACTCAGACCCCTGGATCTGTCCTTACATAGGAACATTTACCGAACACAACACAGTATAACGAGTCTATTTATGACCTTTAGAGCACATATATATACAGATCAATTAATGGTATTGTGCTGACCTCGGTGTTTTCTATGGACTGAGATCTCTGGCCCTTTTGAAAAGTAATGTGAAGCAATGCCGATGTACATCCCGTTTTCCCTCCTTCTCATTAACCAGACACTACTATTGTTACTAGAGTCTGATTAAGACCCCATAGGACCATGGCAAAATACTGGTTTGTACCCATCTTACTCCCCTCATAAAAATTATTTAGAATAATCTGGGCCCCTGGGAGCCACTAGTCCCTACTAGATCCTAGGAGACATAATGGATTTTTACAGATCTTATTTTGTTGTAGGCAATTTGAAAGAATAGCTACAGATTATCTGGTGAGATTGGAAATAAACTACATTAAGGCAAATCTTCATAAGAAACATACCTCCAATTTCAGCTTAAATATCAGTCATATTAGAGGCTTATACATTTCTGGAGAACACTAGTTATTTAGGCAGCCCCCAAGAAATAGTCCTTTCCCAATCTTTTAAAAACCGAGATAATAATATTTCCACCGGCCAATTCTATTTCTGTTGACAACATGACCATAAATTCCACCCCGCAAGCTCGCTGCCTAAGTGTGATGTTTGACTCTTCTTTGCTCCCCACATTGACTCTATATCTAAATCATGTTACATACATATAAAAAACATTTCCAGAATAAGTACATATCTCACACAAGACACTGCAAAAACTTTCATTCATGCACTCATCATCTCTGCATCGACTATTGTAATTCCCTCTTTACTGGTCTTCCCCGAATCAGACTCTCACACCTACAATCTATTTTGCATGCAGCAGCTAGATTTCTTTTCCTTGCAAATCGTTCTTCCTCTGCTTAATCATTCTGTCAGTCTCTACATTGGTTGCCTGTTTTTCACCGAATACAAAACACTTCTAATAATATACAAGGTCATCAACATAACTGCACCAACAAAAATCTCCTCACATTTCTCAAAATATCTTCCAGCTAGATATCTCCATTCTACATAAGATCTGCGTCTCTCTTCCACTCTCATCACATCCTCCCATTCCTGGTTACAGGACTTTTTTCGGGCTGCACCCACTTTATGGAATTCTTCCCACACACAATAAGACTTTACTCTAGTCTACAAACCTTCAAGCTTTCTCTAGGTGGGTTTCAGAGAAAGCTTGAAGGTTTGTAGACTAGAGTAAAGTCTTATTGTGTGTGGGAAGAATTCCATAAAGTGGGTGCAGCCCGAAAAAAGTCCTGTAACCAGGAATGGGAGGATGTGATGAGAGTGGAAGAGAGACGCAGATCTTATGTAGAATGGAGATATCTAGCTGGAAGATATTTTGAGAAATGTGAGGAGATTTTTGTTGGTGCAGTTATGTTGATGACCTTGTATATTATTAGAAGTGTTTTGTATTCGGTGAAAAACAGGCAACCAATGTAGAGACTGACAGAATGATTAAGCAGAGGAAGACGATTTGCAAGGAAAAGAAATCTAGCTGCTGCTTGCAAAATAGATTGTAGGTGTGAGAGTCGTGATTCGGGGAAGACCAGTAAAGAGGGAATTTACAATAGTCGATGCAGAGATGATGAGTGCATGAATGAAAGTTTTTGCAGTGTCTTGTGTGAGATATGTACTTATTCTGGAAATGGTTTTTTATATGTATGTAACATGATTTAGATATAGAGTCAATGTGGGATATTGGACATTTCCCAGCTTTATTGACAACTCCATTCTCTGGACTGAGAGCTGGCCAAAAGGTAATGGTGACGGTCTCAAGTTGTGACCCCTCCAAGGGAATGTATAGGGGTAGTGACAATTCTCTTGTCAATATGTAAGAAAACACAGTTGAATATAAGTATTCCTGTTAAATTAGTAATTATCAGGTATATTCTATCATCCTCCTGTTCCATAAGCCATGAGCCCCATGACACTATCAAATGGTTGTTGTAAAATACAGCAGGGTAATTTAAGAAAGTCTACCTTTACTGCTAGGAGTGGATTCCATTCTGAATTTCTAGAAGTGTTTACCATTTTTGATGGTCAGGATAGATATCTATCTGGATGGCCAGGACTGGATATCATTCTGGATGGTCAGGAGTGGATACCATTCTGGATGGCCAGGACTGGATATCATTCTGGATTGCCAGGACTGAATATCATTCTGGATGGCCAGGAGTGGATATCATTCTGGATGGGCAGGACTGGATATCATTCTGGATGGTCAGGAGTGGATACCATTCTGGATGGCCAGGACTGGATATCATTTTGGATGGCCAGGACTGGATATCATTCTGGATGGTCAGGAGTGGATACCATTCTGGATGGCCAGGATGCATACTATTCTGGATGGCCAGGAGTGGATACCATCCTGGATGGCCACGACTGGATATAATTTTAGATGGCCAGGAGTGGATACTATTCTGGATGGCCAGGAGTGGATACCATTCTGGATGGCCAGGAGTGGATATAATTCTGGATGGCCTGGAGTGGATACCATTCTGGATGGCCAGGAGTGGATGTCATCCTGGATGGCCAGGAGTGGATATCATCCTGGATGGTTATGAGTGGATACCATTCTGGATGGCCAGGAGTGGATACCATTCTGGATGGCCAGGAGTGGATATCATTCTGGATGGCCAGGAGTGGATATCATTCTGGATGGCCAGGAGTGGATACCATTCTGGATGGCCAGGAGTGGATACCATTCTGGATGGCTAGGACCGGATGTCATCCTGGATGGCCAGGAGTGGATACCATTCTGGATGGCCAGGAGTGAATCCCATCTGGATGGCCAGAAGCAGAAATAATTCTGCATGGCTAGGAGAGGATACTGTTCTGGGTGGCCATATATTTACAGGTGCAAATTTGGTACCAATCTGGTTACTATAACTGTTAGTAATAAATTTCATAAATTAATTTCCTTCAAGAACAATAGGTGCGGTTTGACAGAAATGCAAATATTTGACATCTTCAAGCAATTTTAGGAAAATTAATTTTCTTTCACACCACTCACTTCCTGTGTCTTCAGAGGTGCTAGTTGGTTATCACTAAGCCTGAACTAAATTCATACAGAATTACTGATATAAAGATAAGAAAAATAGAGAATTATGTCAACATATTAAACGTCTAAAAACTAAATGAACTTTTCTTGAAATAGGACATCATGCCAAGCAACTAAATGTCTCAATTCATCGGTTACTTTACTGTGAAATTGTCATACAGATAACGTTCCCAGTCATTTCTAATTCTTTCTGTATGTTCAGCTCCCAGAGATGATGTGATTTCCATTCTTCTCTGCTCCAGAACAGACTGCCTGCTGTTCCCTTTGGTTTCCACCATCTGAAAGTCTTTGGTGTCACTCATGCAATCTAAGAGCTGCTTGCCCCTCTGGCAACATCCCATATGTGATTACTTTGGTTACTCTACACATTCTTGACTATCGTTTCTGTCATCTCTGTTTTTAAGTCATCTTGTATTAACAGCTATATCTCCCCCAGTCCAACTTACGTGAGAAGCATAGATTCGTTCTTAATGCGGAAAGTTTACTTGGTCAGAATAGGTGCAACCCATGACTTTCTAAGGGAAAGTACTATCGTTGAAGTCAAAGTGGCAAAACATTTCCATACAAAGAGTTCTTCTTTTGTTTATGCTTTTTATTTGGGAGGGGGGGCAATTACTTTACATGCATTTTTATTCCAATACTTTTTATTTTCTGCTGCTAGCTCCTCCTCGTTTTTGCAGCTTTCACTTAAAATTTTAAATCAGAGCTGTCCAAATTCAGTCCTCAAGGACTACCAGCAGGTCATGTTTTCAGCATTTCTGTCTGTAGAAACAGGAGGGATAAATACTGACCCAGCCAAAGTAGATTAACTCACCTGTGCATGCGCAAACAAAACCTGAAAACATGAACTGTTGGCAGCTATTGAGGACTGAACTTTGACCCCTCTGGTCTAAATTATAAAGTGGAAAAGTCTGTTTATGGAAAACGTCACTTTGAAATTTAACACAATTACGTGGAAAAGGTTTTCAGAGATTTTTAATAAGTGAAAGGGGGCAGGATGCTTTAGGTGCAGTAATACAGTGAATAGAATCACGAGCAAAAAAAACCCACTACTATATAAACTAATACCGTTGACATTCTCTATTTATCAGTCTCTGCAGATTATCCATAAATTGTTGCCATGCAGTGACATAAAGTAATAATTCTGACTTTTGCTTTTATTAGAATATCTTGCAATAGACCAATCTAAGCTAATTTCATTTTGAATATGATAAGTTACTGCAAAGTATACTTTTGCACTGGTTATAAAAAATAGTTCTCTCTGGTTCTCACTAATATTGAATTTAATGTGCACACATCACTATATTTGAAACTAGTGCATTGTGTGCTTGGCCAGTAGTAAAAAGCTTATTATACACCAAAAATACAATTTGCGTTAAGCTTAACATAAACCCCTCAATCTCTAATGCACTAGAAAGATTAAAGCTAATTGACAATTAGTTGTTGTGGCTCTGTGCAAACTATATAATCCAAATACAATTTTAGTAAATGAGTCTAGACTAACGATAGGCACTGTGATAAACTTCAGGGTAGGGACAGTTGAATCTGACCTTCAAAAGAGCCGCACATCACCCTTAATCTCAGTAACAAGAGAAAACAATACATTTAAATCAAAGAAAGAGACACATCTGTAATAATGTAACAGCAGCATTTTACACAAGTGTTACAGCTATAACAAAGAAATGTGACAATGAAGCAGGAAGGAACTAGGGCTGCAAGTGAAGGCTCGGAGAGCTGCCTGCTACCCGTCACTCTGCCAAGAGAGTCTCTTAGATATAGCTGCCACAAAATTACATAAATCCATATTGTAATTGTGAAAATAAATTCTTGGTGTCTTTCACAAACATATTTTTAGATTATATAATTGTCATAAATATGTGTGAATTATGTCATTTTGCGTAGTATCAATATGTGTGTTATACTCTAACATACCTACCTCTGAAGAAACGGCTGAGCGCCGAGAAACGCGTCAAGAGATTTACTTATCAGTTACTTACCAGTTCTTGGCCATATTAACTCCGGGGTTTATTTGGATTATTAAGAGAATTTCTTCATCTCAGGAAGCAACCTGCAATTTATGCTGAGTATCGCACTAAGAGCATCGATGTTTGGCTCTGGAATTTGCGGGCTCCTATAGGAAGATAAGTACCTGTTTATCTCACTATCGAGTGGTGCTATTTGTACCTAATGGTATATATTGGACACTTATACAGTGGACATTGCCTATATTCATCATTTGAGCCTGCTAAGGACCTAATACCACCTTTTTTCTCAGCTTGTGCTACGGATAATATCTTTGGCTACGGTTTGCTTTACCTGTCTCTATAATCTATATGGTACCATATCCACATATATTTTTGGCCACTATCTCTGGACATTGCATGTTTATTTTTTGGAATCATTCAGCTGTTGAATCAACTGGGATCAACATTGGGATCTATTTCAGATGCTATTATGTGTTTTATAAGTATATTTGTGATATCCATATAATGGTGTAATAAATTGAATAATAATTTTTACAATTATACTCTATGCTTTGCGCTCTCTTTTCTACTTATGCTCTAACATACTGGCATCACCCGCATGTTTATTTCTTTGCTCTAAGTTACAGATGCTCAAAACATTTACAAACTGTTTGAAATGCGTTAGCATCACCAGTTTGATGGGCCTGAACATACAAGAAACATAGTCTTCAATAGTTTCCGATTTTGTGGTTCTAAATTTGAAGCCCAAATCCACCATTCACCGTTCACGTTGGAAAGCTCGCCATTTGCATTTTCCATTCAAGTTTGAGGTTCACTTTTGTGGTTGGCTATATTAGAAGGTTCGACGATCATATATAAAAAACAGTTAAATTGTATCAATTTAAGCTCGAACAGATTTTTTCATGGTCAAAACTGACTTGTAAGTGTTCAAAACTGTCAAGTTGCCAAATGTAGCACGACTTTATTAATAGATCTGGATATTCCATTGAATTTTCAAACTTTTGAACCGATTTGACGAACCAGTATAAGAAACTGCTAGCGGCCAGTTCAAGCATTTCTACTCTGTGCATATAACTGGACACATTCTTTTCCCGTCCATTTCGAAACTGGGGCATGCGTGAACATGCAGGAGATGAAGAATGTTATATTATTGTTATTATTATTGGTGTTTGTTTGAATAGCGCTATGATATTACACAACGCCTTCCAGGGGTAAACATAAACTAAAAGGCTATTCAGCATTGATTTACAACCACCACTGAGCCATATTTCCCTTCACAAAATTGGTCTTTGCCAAGGGGATATATAGATATATAGACAATCCAGAACTGTTTATTCATTTCTATCCTACGGAGTAAATAAAATTATTGTTATCCAAATAAAAGAACATGTAAAATTACTATGACATTTTTTTCTGTTTTTCGCATATTTTTGTTCCATAAATAAAAATGTCCTTCAGGATAAACATGCAAAACATACTTTAGAAACAAATCTGCAACAATTGGTGTTTTAACTATATTTGGTAAGGGAATTAGCAGACCTGCTTCCCTTACACCTCAGGACAGACAGGATAGATTGGAAAGTACATGTAAAAATATTTTACTGCAGTAACTGCTCGGTTTAACTTATTTATTTTGAAGTAGATATTTTAATGTTGGTTGGTGCATTAGATTACAAATTTGTTTTCAGATTAATCTTGTGTTGCAGAGATAACTAAAAGGGCTTTGCAGAATTTTAGCCTCAATCCATACTTGGCTACAAACTATAGCACATTTCTCTTGGTCTTAAGTAGAGATGAGTGAAATTACAGCAACATTTCACTCAAATCAAGTCTACAATCTTGAAGTTTCAATCTTGCATTTGAAAATTTGCATTTCATGGAATTTATAGTCTATGATTAGACCTGGGACATAAACGGTCAATTTATTGTGCTGTGTGGTGTGCTTAGGGTAGGGCTGGGTGCATTAAACCAATTTCCAACCAATGACATTGACAAAAATAACAACTGTTATCTTGATTATCTTTTATTAATGTAGCACCGACACATTTCTCAGCTCTCTACAATAAAGAAGACAAATGAAATATAAAAATAAATACAATGAAAGAGCATATAATAAACATATACATTAAAACACACAATCTACATTTGTTTAAGAGTTTTAATGTTTGACAATGTTCTATATACACATATATTTTTCTTTAATTATTGTTCTTTCATTAAAAAATAAAAACAATACAACTTGTGAGAATCCATGTTGGGCATCTTTTCCTGCTAGCCCCGAGTTGTAGGAACATAGATGCAAACTGTTTCTTGAACCGGTTTCTCAAATAGAAAGTTTGAAAATTTAAAGGAATTTCAAGATAGATTAAAAAAGTTGGCCTAAATTCCAGAAAGTCGATCAGGCTAGAACATGGTCGAGCCTGTTCAAGCAAATGATTTAGCCGGATTTCACTGGTGCTACAATTGATACAATATTTCACGCCTCAAAAATCAAATTTTGTACATATTAGTGTTTAATGTTCAATTTAAAAAGATGCTCAAGTATGTTTTATTAATTAAAATAATCATTTAATAATGTTTTTTAAAAATGTTAAACGTTTGTTTTACTCAGCCAATGAAATATATAGAAAACCATTATTTTAAATAACTCTAGAACTCTAGAATTTGACAGCAGATAAGAACCACTTGGCCCATCTAATCTGCCCATTTTTTAGCCTATTAATCCTTATTTATTTTAAAGGATATCCTTATGTCTATTCCAAGCATGTTTAAATTGCTCTACTGTATTAGCCTCTACCACCCCTGATGGGAGGCTATTCCACTTATCCAATACCCTTCCTTGAAGTAATTTTTCATCAGATTTCCTCTGAACCTACTTCCCTCCAGTGTCAGTGCATGTCCTCGTGTTCCTCTTTTCTTATTTGAGTTACTGTTGCCTTCCTGCCAGCTTGAACCAGTCTGGCCATTCTCCTCTAACCTCTCTCACTAACAAGGCATTTTCATCCACAGAACTGGCAGTCATTGGATGTTTTTATTGGTTGTACACCACTCACCACTCAGTCTAAACTCTAGAGACTTTTGTTCATGAACATCCCAGGAGATCAACAGTTTCTGAGATACTCAAACCACCCCATCGGTCACCAACAATCATGCCATGGTTGAAGTCACTTAGTTAGCCTTTCTTCCCCATTCTGGTGTTTGGTCTGAACAACAATTGAACCTCTTGACCATGTCGGCATGCTTTTATGGAGTGTGTTGCTGCCACATGATTGAGTGGTTAGATATTTGCATTAGGAGCAAGTGTACAGGTGTACCTAATAAAGTGGCCACTGAATGTATATATTTATATATTGTAAAGTTGTCATTAGAGTTATTGCCACAGTCTATTGACAGATATAAGACACATAATAGCATTCTAGTGACCTCTACAATACAGAGATCATTCTAGTGAATGATACAATATTGAGAACATTCTAGTGAGCACTATACAATATATATAAAGCCTTCTAGTGGTCACTACAATATAGCGATCATTTTAGTGAATTATACAGTGTGGAGAGCATTCCAGTGACAACTACACAATATATAAAGCATTCTAGTAGTCACTACAATATAGCGATCATTTTAGTGAATTATACAGTGTGGAGAGCATTCCAGTGACCACTACACAATATATAAAGCATTCTAGTGACAAATGTACAGTACATATTGCATTCTAGAGACCACTTTACAATACAAAGAACATTCTAGTGGCCAACTGTCAATTTTTCACAGGACATGGACTTCCTTCTTCAATCCTCTATCAGATTGGTGTGTTGGTCACTGCATATTGAAGAAGTAGACATGGGCAATTTTGTCCTGATTTATATATAGAATGCAGAATTCCAAATTAAACCTGCCCCCTATAATGTCTGACAGATGTTTTATTCAAAACTAGAGATAAATAAAACAACTGGGGAAAATTTATTTTTTCATACATTTCTATATTTTGTGGCCAGAAAATCAGCTTGCGAAGTATTAATGAATGAACCATTGATATAAATATATTTTAATCAGTTCGCTGAGAATAGAACTATTGGCCTGATATTGCAAATACTCCCGAAACCAAACTCTATTCTAAGGTCAATCCTCCACAAATCCAGCATTAAACTATTGTCATTAAATGTTACATCAATAAAGTTCTTTGCTCATAAAAAACCTTTTATATACTGTATATTTTACTGATCTTTTCTTGACACACAACATAAAAATAAATTATAAACATGATACATTTTGCAACGTTTGACCTGTGTTATATCTTACAATTTATTATTATCACTATTTATTTTATTTTATATTGTATTATATTCTTGTCCCATTTTTTTCATGTCACTGTTAATTTTCAGCATGTTGAATTCGATGAAGAAAGTGAGATGCGGACAGATGGCTGTCACAATCTGCGTATCTGTATTGGGAATTAATTGATACGTGTATGCCTCTTCGCATGTCGTATAACATGAAGTGCCAAAATAAATCAGCCATGTGGAACTCTTCAGAGACTCGTTTATCTATTTAAAGGGAAGACAAATAAATAGAGTATATCTTAGGGGATATTACAGCAAAATAAATGCTCAATTTTTAATAGATAAATGAAACGTCTCAAGTAGTTGGTTGCAGAAGTCTAAGTAGGCAAACAAGTTGAGGAAAAAAATGTGCATAAAAAAATGTAAGCATGGTCTAATACAGAAACGCAAATGATAAAACTTAAAATAAATTGAAAAAAAATTGTGTGGTGCTTTACACTGTCCTCCTACCTGAAGGATTGTCCCCCAACCCACATAGTCTAACTCATGGAGAAAACACCTATAATCTAGATTTTATCAATAACACAACCTGGTCTGTGCTTTTCAGCACTTCTGTGCTTTTCAGCACTCATCCCTTCTGGTGCCAGTACAGTAGAAATCACTTCTTCATGGCCGACAGCAGTTTAAAAGGATATTGGCTGCAATGAATCTAATTAATCTAATCTAATTGGATGGCTGGTGGTGCTTGTCCAATCAGATTCATATACAATTATTCATTGTCTGTAGTTTAATTTAAAACCTCTCTGCTATTGGTCCGCAAAGCCACTGCCAATTGTTTTGTACCCAACTAATGTGCCTGCCAGATTGTAAACACCCATTTTTCCTCACCTATAATCTGGCAGTCAAGTAACATATATTAATCACATGGACATCAAGTACTGTACACATTTATATATAGAATCCTCTTCATCCAACCCGTACCTCTGTTCTTGCAGCTGCATTTACAAAGCCTTGCTGCTCCAGACACCCAACCTCATTTATGAAGCTAAGTGGATGTGCACCCTCGTGCCCTATTCAGATTTATCTGAGAAGTGATGGAATTATCTTCCTTTAATTATAATACATATATATACTGCACATATTCTGTTTAAAATAATATGCCATCGTTATTTTTATTCACATATTTCTCATTATAAGTACAAAACAGATTTGACTTATTATATTTGACAAACCCGTGAACTCGATTCCAGATTTATTCGACAGGGTTATATTGCTCCTGGATCATAAAGATAGAGACGGTGGCATCTTTTCCTATAATATCTATGTTGGGTGTTGTGAAAGTACAATGAGTCCTCAGCATGTTGCCAGTTATCCCCTGGCTCTCAATCTGCTAACTGTCACCAATTCACAGAGAGAATAAACATATTCCTGCTAGCAATTGATGTTACGCTAAGAGGTGCGGGGTCTAACATGCACCCGCTGTTCGCCATGGAACCCCGCAAGGAGGTTTGGCCTTAGCAGTCTGGGACGTGCAGATCATGGCCATCAGAGCTAGTCACTAGCAAGGTAGCTGGAATCATTAATAGAGTGTAGTGGACAAGCCGGGTCAGAACCAAAACAGACAATCCAAGGCCAAGGAAAAAATGAAAAGAGTAGTAGGGAAAGCCGAGGTCAGATGCAGGAGATCCAAAAAGAAATGAATCGAGAGTCAGAAGGTTGTCTGGAACAGGCAGGAGTCAAACTAGGAATACAAAAAAACAAACAGGAGACCAGTGGAACTGAAAACACACTGGAAATAGAACTAGAACCAGACCACAGTGCCAAAGTCTACCTTATATAAGCAATCCAATAACAATTCCAGTGGTCAGTGGCATCAAAACTGACCATCAATACGTAAAGCAATGGGACACACAGGCCCCGTCTGGCCGTTAGAGCAGCCGGAAGTCACATTCTGTTGCTAGACGACCATTGTGCACTGCTGGAATAAGAAGGTGTCTATCCCGATGGAAGAGAAGGAGAGTGGGGATGGCACCTGACAGTTAAACAAATGTAGACCAATGACACTTCTACAACTAATTTTGTTGATTTGCAGTTCTACCTAAAATGCACATAGTTGAAAAAAATAACGATTCAAAGTCTAACTTTCTAGTACTTTTGGATCCCCCTTTTTATTAATATAAAAAGCTTCCTTTTTTTTCTAAAATCTATACCGCACAAGATAGCTTACTAGTCAAACCTACCCTAAAGGGGCTAAAGTTTGAGAGTTCTCTGGAGTGATATTCCCAATCCTATTAAACGCTGTCTCAGCCACATAGCCACACTGTCCACTCCTTTGTCAGTTGGGCAGAGATCAAGTCCCATGTCCTCCTGCTTTTGGCATGTGCACAAAGTAATAATGTCCATGAAGGCTTGAAGATCCACACACACCAGTGACCTCCTGACCCAGCCAATAGTCCCAAAGTAGAACACCCAGCAGATGGCTGAGTTCCCATTTTTAAACCCAATCTGGTTCTCACAGTGGTGTAGCATTTTTGAGTGAAAGTGGTCATACAGCACCAAAAAATGTGCTTTTGTACAAAAGTACAAGTGAAAGGTGCCATGTGCGAACCACAGATAGTATAGAATTAGACACACACTCCGTCACCTGCTAGGTGTTCTTCCATGTGTCCCAGTTTCAAAGACAATCCCATTTATTTACTTAGAAAATCTTCAGCTCACAGTTAGAGATGGGTGAATTGATATGGCCAATTATGAAATTTGTCTGAGTTTCACTTATTTGCGAATATATATGCACACCGATAACGTTTCAAGATAAAAAATTGATGAATAATTTATGCCCCCTGGAGATTCAGTCCAATCACAGTCCATACCATGAAATGTCTCCTCTCTAGAGATGAGTGAAGTTTAAAAAAAAAATTTGTATTAAATACTTTTCTCATTCCACATTTGGGTGCACACATTTTCTATGTTTCTCTGGGGGAGTTTGACCTTAAATGTTCATGTTTGTTCACCCAGAATTCCCTCATTATTTTTGTTCCATCTGGAAATGTACCTTATTGGTTCTGTTATGCTTTATGACATATCCGCTCTGCAAAACGCTAAACGCTGAACACTCTATTAATGGTAGCTATGATTGCTCTGCTTGATCACTTCCAACAAGTCACTTGTTACATAGTTGCGACATCAAAGCCTAATTGTCTCACATGTACTATTGTAGAAAATCTCTTTCTGTTGCATATACTATCTAACCTTTGTTCTGAGATAAATTACAAGTTACCAAAGGTGTCCTGTATGATATTCTTACTGATTCTCCTCTCTTAATGTCATACTACAATGATTTAATACCTCACACTGAATATTTCCTACTGAAGTGAATAGTATCATCTGAATTTCAACATACAGGGACTGATTCATGTTTGGACGTAAGTCCCTTTGCCGTATCTTACGTGAAATAGTTCTGTGCAAGTTCAGAAACGGTCATCAATTAACCATATAATTCATGTCTGATGCTTATGACTGCCTACGAGTTGAAGGACGGAACAGGGGAGAGAAGGAACGGATAAACGTAGGCGATATACAATAAGCCCCTGCCGAGAGCGCGTTGAAGCAAATGCGGCTGATTCAAGTCCTGGGATTCTCACAAGCATTTTTTTTAGCCGTATAATTTGCACCAGCTACCCAGGAGGTGTAAGTGCCGACTGAGAGTGGAAATTGTCACCAAATAGTGTTCACATTAAAAATTACACATATGTGAGCAACAAGCTAGCACAGAACATGTTTATGCAAGGCAAACAGACCATATAAAAGCACTGTATGTACAGTATGCATTAAGACTATCCTGATATATGTATTTACTATAAAGAAAAAATGGTGGAAAAAATAACAAATATATTTATTAAAGATTATAGTATTATTATTATCCTTTATTATCCTTTATTTGTTAGGCGCCACAAGGTTTCCGCAGCGCCGTACACAGTACAAACAGTAGAATAAACAGGGTAAAACAGTACAAAACAATAAACAAAAATACCAATACTTCAGAAACTCCAGGCAGGCTGATGAAGTAAACAAGGAGCAGAAGAACGGTTAAGGGTACTTCATATCTATTCTCTGTATCGCTTAGACACTGGCCGTGGTATTTTTTACCATATATTGAAGAAAGTTTCTGTTGCAACCCTGTATCTGTGATCATTCATATATTAACCCAACCCGACATAAGAAGGAAAGTCTGTTCTAGAAATATGGCAACATGCAGTAAGGGTAACGCTATGAACACAAACATTTATACAGTGTCAGGAGTCAACTTTCTTCCTTTACTTCCACTTTAAAATGTATTTGACAAGTGAAATGTAAAGTGTGACTTTTTGCATCTTTGAAATTCTTTAAATGTTAATTGCAGTTTTGTCATACTGAAAAACCAAGACAGACAAATTGACAAAAATCCAGGAAGAGCGAAAAGTCGTATAGCTACAATGAATGTGATCTGGAATTTAACAAAAAAAACATATTGACATTCAAGGTCAATAGTTTAAAGTGAATTTAAATGATGGCTTTATCTCCCTACAGATAAGATTAAGAATAACATGCCAGCAAAGATGACGTGTCACTAGTTCCTTGTGCACATATTATTAGAAATATAAAATATATTTAGGGCAGCATGGTGGCTTAGTGGGTAGCACTTCTGCCTCATAGCGCTGGGGTCATGAATTCAATTCTCGTCCATGGCGTTATCTGTGTGGAGTTTGTATGTTCTCCCTGTGTTTGCGTGGGTTTCCTCCAGGTGCTCCGGTTTCTTCCTACACTTCAAAAACATACTGGTAGGTTAATTGGCTGCCATCAAAATTGACCCTAGTGTGTGTGTGTGTGTGTGTGTGTATATTACTGTTAACTGTAAGCTCCAACGGGGCAGGGACTGATGTGAATGAGTTCTCTGTACAGCGCTGCGGAATCAGTGGTGATATATAAATAAATGATGATGATGATATTTATGCTTAAATGTACTTATGTGCACTTCTTAATCACCCCCATAGCGCAGAGTTTTACATCCGTTCTTAATGTCCAGGTACAACATTTCAGGTCAATGATCATGATATAAGGAAGAATGAATTCAGGGAAGAATTAATTTAGGGAGCATGATAAAAGTTGTTACTTTGTAAACCTGGTGTCCAACCTTAAACATGTGATAGGGGCACGCAGAGCAAGCAAATTGGCAGTATATATTATCTTCTTTAGTAAAGTATAAACATTCATTAGGAGGCGGTTCATTGCCAGTAGAGCATGGTAGAGCAATGCCATTTAGTTTAAAACTACAGCTGAAGAGTTTGAATTCAGGTTAATCTGAGAAATTCAGACTTTACATACCTGAGCCGATCCTCAGATTGACTCAGAATCGACCATGCTCTTCGGGTCTGAAAGCCAGGCAAAATGTCATTTTCAAATGATTGAATCTTCAATCTTGCAAGATTTGGTTGTTCCTTGAGCAGACCTATTCCTCTTCCTTTGAGATTTGGGTGTCGCCAGCTCCTGACTTTCTGGGAATTGTGGTCCTGTTCAAGTCTTCTATCAGAAACACAACTACAACTACCAGAAGCCCTTGCACAGTGTTCAAGTTTAATAATTGTGTGAAAGTGGTAATAAACCATTCCTGTACACTACAATCAGTAGCGATGTGATTAGTACTCAATCAAATAATTATTATTGCAAATAGCAAAATGTAAATAAGTTTTATCTATTTATTTTAGCTAATATGAAATCTAAAGTCTTAAAGAGGCTAAATTATGTTTACAACATTCAAACGGCATCAATGGTATTATTGCATGAGAACGTTTCCGGTGTTATTTATGTAGCGTTTGCGTCTTGTGAACACTAGTTATAAATAATGTCACTTTTCATACACTAAATAGCCAGTTCACAGGGATCATAAATGGACCATTTTGTACAGGTCTAGAGGCGGGAATCTGGAGAAGGACTCCTGGCAATCTTAAGGAACAATGACCAGAGGAATCATCCAATGACACGTCGAGTTCTTGGGAGGTCAAGACACTTCGACCTATGAATGTGGACCTTAATACGGTTCCTGCATATCTTTGCGATGTCGCTGCTTTTTACAACTGTACAGTGTATAAATTGTTCACCTTTGGCTTTGGAAATCAGAACGTTCTGACAGAAGCTTGTGATGGGGCCAAGCGTGTGTATGCTAAACTCTGCCTTGGAATACTTTGCGAATAAAACTCTTTGTGCTTTGGAACCAAAGCGATCGCATCGGAGAATCTTTATTGCAAACGATACATACGAATGTAACAACAGTTCACATGGTATTATTGGACCAATCAGTGAGCAGTAAGCACTGTGCTCCTCAGAGAAAGACAGCTGTTGTCGCTGGTGGTCGGAGATATGGAGGTAACCTTCCCAGCAGCAGAGCACCAGATGCTACAGCGGGATCAGCTAAGCAAAGTGGTCGCCCCAACTATTAGGTATTTTTTCAAGATACATGCCCAACAACTGAAGTCACCTGACCTGATGCCCAATCAAATGTTAGTCATGTCTTGATTGGACGGGTGATATGTCCATCAAAATGTTTCATGGTCTTGTTTCATGTTTCATGGTTTTGTTCCCTTTCCTTGGAACAGGAAATGCCGAATCACATGAGTAAGTGTAAATATTGTGGCAAACTACTGAATAAATCCTGAAACAAGATCACAGTAAATGGATTTGGAATTTATGTAAACTACACATAAAGTGGAGATATGCTGCAGAAACATGTATACAACAGTCGTGAATGACAATAATGCAGCACTCTTCGTTCCTTTCCCCAGTTCTGGCTCCTTTCCATCCTTTTTGCAGTGATTTCGGTAATTGTATAATATTTATGCAGCAGGGAGAGGTCAGCCATCTGTGGACCTGAATATTGTTTCTTGTTTTCTGGCAGATTCTTCCCTCTGTATAAACATTTCATGAACACTCCAACTGGTTTTCAAAATTTATTTTGATTTAAAAAGGGCTATAAGTCAGAAGGGAAAGACATTTTCCGATTTGATTTCTGTTAAACAAATTAGAAGCCTCATTTCCATAACTATGTGAGCGCAGGCGCCATTAAAGCACTAAAGTTGCAATTTATTATCTGCAATATTATCTGATAATAGGGCATAATAAATATCAAAGTGGCTGGTATTATTTACCAGCTGACATGGCAGAGAGAATTCTTATACAGTGAGTGGAAACAGGGTTATTATTCATGGAAGAACATCTCTGTGTTCATAAAAGAACAACTGTTAGAAGAGATATTTTCAGGCAAGGTTATTTTAAAGGGTAAATCCAGCTAGAATTTAATGTTTAACCAACACCCTAACCTCAATTAGCAGAATAGTGGGAACCTATGCCAGAGCGTCGTCCTGGTTGGTAGGATTCAACACGGAACGGATCTGAAGATACGTGCGCTGATAACATTTGAGTGTTGATCTGCTCTGCTATGCAAGACACCACAGGATACATCCAATAAATATGGATATTATACATTCGCAAATGAAGGCACAGAAAAAAATTAATAACCATCAGGCCCTGTTAATAATATAGGGCCTGATTCATTAAGGATCTTAACTTGAGAAACTTATTTCAGTCTCCTGGACAAAACCATGTTACAATGCAAGGGGTGCAAATTAGTATTCTGTTTTGCACATAAGTTAAATACCGACTGTTTTTTCCTGTAGCACACAAATACTTGATAGCTTATTTGTACACTGAAATTTGAAGTTGATATTTGTGTGCTACATGAAAAAACAGGCAGTATTTAACTTATGTGCAAAACAGAATACTAATTTGCACCCCTTGCATTGTAACATGGTTTTGTCCAGATTGCTGTATCTGGGACAGGCTGAGCGTTTGTTATACTAGAGTTTATCCTTAATATGTAATCTGAAATTATACTTTGACAACACAGCTATCTATATATTATTGCCTTTCTGGCTAGTTACACTGTATCAGCTGGAACACAGAGTTTCATTTCAGAGAAACAGAATAGGTGATAGTGTCTGGCAGATCTCTGGAGAGAAGCTGGGATACAGAAGGCTACAAAACTTGTATATATACATTGGTTACAGACTACTCTCACTACACCACGGGTTTAAACTTTAAGGTAATAAAGAAACTATTTTTCATATATTAATTCACATAATGTCACAGAAATATAGTTTGTCATACATTATTGATTACAAATAAATACATTTAAGCACTGACTGCAGCCAAACACTATTGAAGAACATGTATAAACTTCCCAGTATTTAGTGTAAATACCAATTGTCGGACCCACGCTAATCCTGTGTATAGCAATATATTGTACCATTGTATGTATCTCCTTTTCTCATAGTTAGTTCTGTGTATCTGCTGTATAACTATCCATTGTAGATTTTGTGTATAGTATACACAATATGTGCTACATAAAATAAGGTATTTCCCCCCCTACAGGTTGTTTTTTTAAACTGAGTTTTCTCCTGGCCCTGCATATGACACTGGAAGTGTTCCCATACTCCCTGGTCAGTCCCAGCCTTTGAAAGTTTAAAATGCTTATATTGCTAAAAGACACTAATGCGCTTGAAGTAATTTTTGCATTCGGATATTTGAATGCTCTGATTGGCTACAAGGTAGCCTAGTCCTGCGAATGTTCTAATGCTCTGATTGGCTGCTGGTTGTTTTAGTCCTGTGATTGTTCTAATTCTCTGATTGGAAACAGGTTGGTTTATACCTGTGAATGTTCTAATGCTCGGATTGGCTACAAGGTGGCCTAGTCCTGCGAATGTTCTAATGCTCTGATTGGCTGCAGGTTGGTTTAGTCCTGTGATTGTTCTAATTCTCTGATTGGAAACAGGTTGGTTTATTCCTGTGAATGTTCTAATGCTCTGATTGGCTGCAGGTTGGATTTAGTCCTGTGAATGTTCTAATGCTCTGATTGGCTACAGGGTGGTCTAGTCCTGTGAATGTTCTAATGCTCTGATTGGCTACAAGGTGGCCTAGTCCTGTGAATGTTCTAATGCTCTGATTGGCTGCAGGTTGTTTTAGTCCTGTGAATGTTCTAATGCTTCGATTGGCTACAGGTTGGTCTGTTCCTGTGAATGTTCTAATTCTCTGATTGGCTACAGGTTGGTCTGGTCCTGTGAATGTTCTAATGCTCTGATTGGCTGCAGGTTGCTTTAGTCCTGTGAATATTCTAATGCTCTGATTCCCTGCAGGTTGGTCTAGTTGTGTAAATTTCCTATTTCTCAATTGATCTATTGGATCTATTTATCTCTATGCTATGCTGCCTACGGTGTCCACATGAACAGCAATGAATATACAATAAAAAGATGCAAGCAGAGCGTAAGCTGTATGAAACAGTCTGATGGGGGCCATTCTTAGGGGAATATTAAATCCATTTCACTAGGACACAGTAGTCATATATCCGACGGTTAAAATACAGACGGAAATAATACTGACACGAAAATACTGTCACCTGTGTCAGGGACACTATTTCCCACATTGTCAGAGACGCAGCCCAGGTTATAGATAGACCTGACGGCTATTAGAATTTCATTCTGCAGCTGGTTGCTTCTTTTTATCGCTTGGAATGTTTTTTTAGCTTTTTTAATTTTATTTTGGATTAAATGCTCAGAAGACTTTGTGTTCAAGTCTGTCTTCATGTTGTCTGTTTTGTATGTTCCTATTTTATCCCCTGTTTTCCTTGCTGTTCAGCACTGCGGAGCACTGTGAGGCCTTATAAATCAATGACCGTAATTATGATGATAATAATAATGTATCACTATACAGTGCTGCTACCATACGTGTAAAGGCAGCTGGTTAGTTTTTCATCAGCCCACTCAGTACTTTTTACCTTTGCTATCTGACTGGACCAATATGCAATATGTAGCACTTACCCTCATTTATAAAACTCCCATTGTCCCATAGATTGTAAGCCTGTGAGCAAGGCCCGCTTACCTCTCTGTCTGTATGTATTACCCAATATTGTTTCATTACTGTTTGTTCCCAATTGTAAAGCGCTATGGAATCTGCTGGCGCTATATAAATAAATGACAATGATGATGATGATGATGATAATAAGGCGGCAACAGGAAAAGCAATTAAATTATATGGACAACAGACATGTCTACTACAAAGTACATTTGTACAACTCAAGAAAACTTATTGTTTTCTTTCTAAATAAAAAGAAAAGTAGAAATCAACGAGGATGTGTTAATTGTAAGAAACCACGCAGGAGCCAATCAAACATTTACCATTAGCCTACTGTTTATAAAATGTCATGTTGTAGCTTGAAGAAGCTCGTTCCATCTTACAGCTATAAGTGTTCCTCAGAGACATAAATTTGGATGATAACAGACTCAAAGATTTTCTGGCTGAAATAAGAAAAGACTGCAATGTAATTAGCCTCCCACTCTCCAAAAGACCCAACCAAGAGGAAATTACATTGTAAAAATTGCAAAATAATCCAGTGGGAGACTAGCCAGAAATCCAAGTTTATCTCTGCCATTTCGGAATCACATCCCTGCAATGTGCAGAGCAATACGGGGCAGAATCCTGAATACGGCATCTCCGCGGAATACATTTTATACTTTAATGTAGAGAGTGTAAAGATTACAGGTGATTACAGGTTTCATCTCCGGCAGCAGCAGCTTGTAATGGGTCTGTAATTAAGGGAAAGCACTAAGGTATATAAAAAATAACAAGGAAAAAAATAGTTAACTCCTCGTACCCTGGCGGAGTTTTTTTACTACGTTAATCCGTTTTTCAGTTTCCAAAGTGTTGTTAGTTAGAGGGAGAGAGAGAGAGCGAGAGAAAGAGAGAGAGAGGGGGACTACAAGCTGTCCAGTGTTATCAATATATAATACTTTCCCTGCATGCAAAAAATAAATAAATACATCTGAACCCCTTGCATTGCAACATGGTCTGTCCAGGTGCAAATTTTGCTTTGCACCCTTAAATGTAAGGCTGGGTACACACTATACAAATTTCTCCTCTCCCGATGTGATATCGGTAACGATTTTACCAATGACTGAAATTCCATATCAGCAGCTGATATATGTACACATTAAACACATTTTACAAGATTTGCCTTCAGAACTGTGCTCTTCATCTGTCATAACCATCGGCTGAAAGGATCGGGGCTCAGCACACTCCATAGAGATCTATGGACACTGCCGGTCCTCAGTGCGCACACACTGCAGAATTGGCATGACATCATTCCATCGTTGAACGAGATTTTTACTCTGGTTTAAAAATTAAATGAAACGATACAATGTGTTTTGGAATGCTAATCGTTCATCGTTGGAGCGTACATATTAAGGCAGTATCAGGCCGAACGATCGTTTATCCTGTGATTGGCCTGATTATCGAGTGAAAGCCCTGTAATGTGTACCAGCCTAATGCATTGGGCAGCACAGTGGCTAAGTGGTTAGCACTTCTGCCTCACAACACTGGGGTCATGAGTTCAATTCCCGACCATGGTCTTATCTGTGTGGAGTTTGTATGTTCTCTCTGTGTTTGCGTGGGTTTCCTCCGGGTGCTCCGGTTTCTTCCCACACTCCAAAAACATACTGGCTGCTATCAAAATTGACCCTAGTCTCTCTCTCTGTCTGTGTGTGTTTGAGAATTTAGACTGTAAGCTCCAATGGGGCAGGGACTGATGTGAGTGAGTTCTCTGTACAGCGCTGCGGAATTAGTGGCGCTATATAAATAAATGGTGATGATGATGATACATGCACGGGTGGTTTAAGTGGAACTAACAATACAATACTGGGTAAAATTGTGTTGGAAGATATGCATTAAAAGGTAAGTGCAGGAGTAATTAAATGATGTGATTACAGATAAACAAAAAGGTTTCTTTTCATAATTATACAAAAAATAAAGATAAAAGTCGGATGAATTGAATAGATGGAAAGGAGATAGTTTACAGTATATAAGTCATAAGAGAGGGAGAATTATTTAGATCTTAAATATGATAAAAATAAACAAAAAAATATATACATGACAATAATAAATTAAACTGTGTCAGGATTAGTTCGTAAAATGTGGCAATCATTTCAAGTACATTTCACCACCAAAAACCCTCAATGGGTTTTCTTTTGCAAAAGAAAATCCATGGCATCCCCAGCTCTTAGAGGTAGTAGCCACTGGCAGTGGGCAGTCGAATGTTTCCGTGGGCTCTGGAAACCACACAATCCAGCACATGGAAAAAGTGTGAGAGTGCTGCATGGCCATTGTTGTTACCGCCGTCTCTTCAAGCAGATCCAATGGAGAGAGAAGAGAAATGTAGCAATGTTCACTGAGCAGGCCAGAGAGATAAGGAGTCGCTTAGAGGGTACTATCGACAGTGCTACACAGACAGGCAAAGACAAAAAGGGCAACAACATTACAGTGAGACTAGAAGTTATGAGAAGAGCTGCAAAACCCCTTAGAGAGAGATGCGAGTCTTACTGGAAAGCTGCATGTTTGGCAGTGTGAGCTGCCAAACTTACAGAGAAAGCTGCCAGTCTTGCCAAAAGAGCTGCCAATTTAACATGGAGAGCTTCCAGGTTACTAGAGAGGATCCAGTACAAGTTTCTAGATGTCCAGAGTGAGTCCAGGTCCAGCCTGGAGGTTCAGAGGCACTCCAAGTCCAGTCCAGTGTGAGTCTTCTGCAGAATATCCTAATGTGTCTTAGTGGTTTCAGGTGGCAGAACCACTGGAGACCTATCCAGGACTTTGATGCATATTTAAGAGTTCACCACAAGTGTGATAACCCGATACATACTGTACAGTACCATTCATGGGTCTAATCATGGCCTCGACCTCCTTACATTACCAGTACTTCTCCTCCCCACATATTTTGCACATATCTGTGCTTATTCTTATTCAAGGGGTTACTATTCCCATTATTATCTTCCTCTAACCAGATATTGTAGGTGCTTCGACTGTGACCCAATTTATTGTCGTTATTCTTATAGTTATTAATATTGGTGCTACAACCCCAACTCTTTAACTTCATTCCAGTTTTTGCCATTTCATCTATGTGTCCTATATATGAGACACATCAGCCAGATCATGGTGTGTGCTGTAGGTTTAAATGTGAGACATCTTACATGCTACAAATAACAGCTTCATTATGAAGAGTCTGAAACACTTATCACATTTCTTTTTTAATTAATAACATTGAGAATACTTGACATTTCATCAATGTTGTCACTGATTATTTTATTACATGTTATTGATAAATGTCATCATTGAATACCATTTTCACTGTGATATTTTTCCGTTAATCTCAGCCACTTGTCAAGGACCAAATTCTTTACCCCTGACTTTTATTTATCAAGTTACTGACTTTTAAGGTACATAGTCATTTAATAAATATACCAAAGAGAGAACATGACTTAGGTGAAGATTACCCTAACTGTGAAATTTACCAGCACCCCAATCTAGGTACGCTGGGGAACACCTTGATCTGCCCATTCCACCCTTCAGAAAGAAAATAATTTTGCACCACAGGGTGAACTTGATGTGCCACCATCTTGACTTGCTAAGCCATGTGCCGACCCATTAGAACAGGCACATTCATGTAGGAATAGTCAGATGACATCACAAAAGTGCATCTACAACAGAGGGCCAATTTTTTGCAGCTTCGGAAATGACATTTTCTGGTCAGATTGGGAGGATTAATTGCAAAGCCTAGTATGTACAAGGTTTGCAATCGGGAATGTTACCGGGTAGGGATTCGAGTGCAGGAGGAGGAACATGCCTGTAATGTGAAAACTGTACGCTGGCACTGACAAAAATCTTTGCCTAAAATATTACATCCCCAAGTGATTGCGTCACATGTTATGCAGTTCAAGTTATATAGATTTTCAGGTACGTGGATCTTGCCCAGCAACACATATGATTAGACAGAAGCACCACAGTCTTGTCTCTTTTGCACCCGTTTTAGCTATAATATGAATATATTAAACACCTGCTTAGGAAATAATAGGCTGTATATGTTATGCCAGTGGTTCCCAAACTTTTGCAGTTCGCGGCACCCTTAGAGTCTACATAATTTTTTCAAGGCACCCCTCCAAAATTATTACCGAGCAGTCCTGTTTTCTAAGTAGATGGGTCAAAAAAACGTAATACGTAGTTAGGTCAGGACAGAAATACTTATTTAATTGTATGCAAAAAAAATACACATAAATCCAAGGGAAAAGAATATTTTTATATATTTTTTTCAATTATATTTCTGTCAAAGAATAATTTACAGCTAACTCACACTGTGCCCCCTTCATCTGCACACACTGTGTCACCTTCATGCACACACTCTATGCCCTCCATCTTCACACACTCTGTGCCCTCCTTCATCTCCACAAACTCTTTGCCCCTGCATCCACTCACTCTGCCCCCTCTGCATCCACACACTCTGTGCCTCTGCATCCTCTCACTAAGCCCCCTCTGCATCCTCCTCTCACTCTGCCCCCTCTGCATCCTCCTCTCACTCTGTCCCCTCTGCATCCTCCTCTCACTCTGCCCCCTCTGCATCCTCCTCTCACTCTGCCCCCTCTGCATCCTCTCACTAAGCCCCCTCTGCATCCTCCTCTCACTCTGTCCCCTCTGCATCCTGGGGCCAGGAAGAGGAAAAAACAAAACAAAAAAAACGTACCAATCCGGCAGCGCCTGGGACCCAGCATCCTCCTCTCTCCAGCCGCATGTCACTGAATGTGGAGCGTGATGACATCAAGCCCGACATTCAGTGAGAAGCGAGGAGGGAGGATGCTGGGTCCCAGGCGCTGCCGGATTGGTAAGTTGTTTTTTGTTTTGTTTTTTCTCTACCTGGCCGCGGCACCCCTGTGACAGCGCCACGGCACCACTGGGAGCCACGGCGCACACTTTGGGAACCGCAGTTTTATGCTCTTTTCAATATGTGACTGCCGTGATCTGTGTTTCTAGACTTCCACAGCATTGTCCATTTGTGCTGCATGTTTCTAAAGGGCACCACAAAGTCTGTCGGAAAGTCTGTGAGTGTAAAAATCAAATAAAAGTGTATCTTTTTGTCAATAAATCTAAGTGTTCCCTAAAGCAAAGTTTGAGAACATATCCTCACTTATTACTACCTAGTAATATATAGTACTGTTACGAGTCGCGGCTCCCCGACGGGCCGCCGCGACTCACTTCCTGTATCTTCAGACATCCCGGCCGTCTCCATGACGACCGAGACGTCACTTCCGCTCCCTACGTCCCGGATGCCTGGGGAACAACCGGGACGCTCTGCTTTGCCTGCCGCAGGGCTCGGCCAGCGGTCCTACAGCCGGGCGCATGCGCGCAGAAGTAAGACGCTGGAAAGGTCATTTAATTTTTGTTTGGATCCTATTAGGGTCTCTCTTGTGGTGCTGAGTTATGCTTATATTGGCTGTGTAATTAAGCATTATTTCTGGTCAGCATGGCATACTTATTATGTTACTGGGAGGAGTCCTGCTGCTCACGGCCCCTATTGGTTCCTCTCGCTACTTAAGGCAGTGAGGACTGAGCCTCACTGCCAGTTATAGCTCCCAGTGTAGCTAGGCTCCTGTTTCTTGTTTCCCTGCTCCTGTGCTGTATTCTAGTTTGGATTTCCAGTGTATGACCCCTGGCTTGTTTCTAGACCTTGTTGTATTGCCTGTGACCCCTGACCTCGGCTTGTTATCTGGTATCGCTGTCTGCTGCCGGCCCTTAACCTTTGCTTGGATCTCACTCTGCTGTGTACTACTTCACGCTACCCCAGGGTTCTCCCCAGTCAGTGCACATTTCACGACCCTCCGTTCGTCTGCAGCCAAGTCTGTCCCCACCACTAGGGGCTCCAGCGAACACCAGACTTCGGAGCAGACTCCCGGTTTTGTCATGCTGACTGGAGGGGTTCCTAACAAGTACTATATAGTATCCAGCAGTTTAGAGGGTGAAAACCCCAAATTGCTGGTGATGTGTGACAGTTTCAAAACCTCTCAGTTGAATAATATTTAAGTCAAACTGCAGGTGGTTTAGGGCAAATCACTGGGTAAACTGAAGACAAAAGAACAATTGCCCCCTTAGTGCAATTCAAATAAAACTGTACGCCCTTAGTATATTAGATATGTAACAAGGCCCCCTTATGAACTAAAAAACGTATCTGTGCCCCCTTATGAGTTAAAATAATGTTATTTTTGATTAAAAATAAAGATACGTGCTGTCTGAGTAATGTAAAAAAAATTTAATATGATGTCCACTTTGGTATTTATAATATTACGGTGGGCATGATTTTTGTCTGCAGT
>NW_027447685.1:25000-26481 GCF_038048845.1 Mixophyes fleayi | reverse complement strand
TACTGTTATCGGAATTCATAAAATGAGTTTTCACTGGGTTTAGATATTTACAAATGTTACAATGATTACATCTAAAAGATCCTACATTGTCTGGAAGAAAGGTGGCCTGTTTTCTCTGCAACCCTGACGTATTGGATAGTAAACTCGGAGCCAATATTTCCTTTAAATTTCTGTTCTTTCTAAAGACTATCATTGGTTTCTCTGGAAGAATCTTAGATAGAATTGGGTCTCTCTTTAGAATACCCCAATGCTTATTGAGTGTTGTTCTAATGATGTTCTCATTTTTATTAAACTCTGTTATGAAAGGAACCATTTCATTTTCTTTATTTCTTATAGTGTAATTGAGAGTTTCTGATCGATCTCGTTCTTTAATTTTGACGACGGCCTCCTCAATAAGTTCATTAGGATATCCCCTCTCCCTAAACCTGTTAGAATATGTTGTAAGTTGTTCTTCAAAGTCCCTATTGTCACTACAGTTACGCTTGAGTCTATTGAACTGTGAGAAAGGTATGTTGTTTTTCCACTTTTTTTGGTGGCAGCTTTTATAGTGGAGATAGCTGTTTGTATCCACTTTTTTAATAAAATTCTTTGACACAATTCTAGTATTTTCTGATGTAAGAATTAGATCTAGGTATTCGACCTGTGTTTCACTTATATTACAAGTGAACTTCAGGTTATACTCATTAGTATCAAGATATTTCATAAATTATCCAAATTCTTCCAAACTACCACTCCAGATAATCAAAATATCATCAATGTAACGCTTATATAGCTTGATCTTATCTAGGTAAGCGCCACACTGATATATATACTTGTTTTCCCAACTTCCCATGTGAAGATTGGCAAAACTCGGCGCAAAAGTTGTACCCATGGCCGTACCACATGTTTGTAAATAAAAAGACTCAAGAAAACTAAAATAATTATGGGACAGGATGAAATACATGAGGCCACAGATAAAATCTTTATGTTTAATTGGGATAGATATATCTTTATCAAGGAATTCCCTACACGAACATATGCCCTTCTCATGCTGGATTGATGTATATAGAGATTGGACATCGATTGTGGCCCACATATAATTACTTTCCCATTTGAAATCTTGTAATATCTGGAGGACATTATTCGTGTCTCTAAGGTATGATTCCAGAGTAATTACATATTTATTCAAAAAAACATCCACATACTTGGATGCATTTGAAGTCAGGGAATTAATGCCCAATATTATAGGGCGGCCTGGTGGTTTTATTGGGTCCTTGTGAACTTTAGGGAGATAATAAAATATAGGAATCACGGGATTGGATGTGAACAGAAATTGGAATTCTTCCTTTTTAATGATGTTGTCATAGAGTCCTCTACATAATATTACGCGTAATGCATCTACATATTCTTGAGTGGGATCACTCATTAATGATGTATAGGATGAGTAGTCATCTAACAATCTATGTGCTTCTGCTACATAGTCAGATCGATTTAAAATTACT
>NW_027447685.1:0-2500 GCF_038048845.1 Mixophyes fleayi | reverse complement strand
TGCTCCTTCATCCCCGCCTCCATCTCCCCCGGGAGCACAAGGGACCTGAGAACTCACAGGTATTAAAATTTCAAAGTTAAGCGGGTCATAGCTTGGAATTTTTACTCAGATAAAACTAATTCAGGAAAGATAAATTGGAGGACCTGGAAAATTGCAAACGACGAAACAACTTATGGCTCCGCAATATCCCTGAAACTATAGACCCCAAGGATTTGGAAAACTATGTCAGCAGCTTTTTTTAGCCGCACTCAACTACTCTCTGTCTGCCACACCCATCCAGATAGAAAGAGTACATAGAGCCCTTCAGGCCGATTCAAAGGACTATGACTCCCCCAGAGATGTGCTCCTGCACCTCCTTTCTTTAAAAAATAAGGATGTTATTACAAAGATGTTCACTGACTAATTTCAAGTCATTTGCACTCAATTTTGACCACCTCACAGGTCACAATATTATTTTCATACACTTTCAAACAAAGGCTACACCAGTTCTTGCCAGTGATAAGAAGGCCATTGTCATGCCTAGGCATAAGACCAAAAAATCCACCTCTTATATGTGGAATTATTTTTACCCAAATTATGACAACAATTGTCTAGCTATTTCTAGCATTGTAAAGCCACAGTCAGTAGAGGTAGGGACCTTAATCATCTAGGATCCTCATCCATGTTACGCCATTTGAAGCGAGTACATGGAAAGCTCTTGGGAAAATCAGAAACTTATGCTAAAAAATAACAACAAGCAGTCCAGCATCAGCTACCTCCCTTCTCTCATCTAGATCCCAGCACCTGCAATCTACACCCCCAACACCTTCATCATCAATTTCCTCACAAGTGATTGGAGTTAGTCCTGCATGCAAGTTGCTAATCCGAGATGACTCCTCCCCTGTCCAGGACTCCTCTGAAGAATCCTTGAGCGTTAGGCCCACTGCTGCTGCTCCTGCTGCTGGGTGTGGATCTTCAACCCAGAAGCAGACCAAGAAGAAGACTAGTAGTAGTTTACAACAATTGACTATTAAACAATCCTTTGCAAGAGGAAGCAAGTATGAAAGCTGTCACCCAGTCGCAAAGCAAATCATAGACGCCGTGGTGACTATGCTAGTATTAGATCTGCATCAAATATCCACTATTAATGCAGCTGGTTATAGACAGTTAATTGAGGTCTTGTGTCCCTGTTACCAAATTTCATCACTGCACCATTTTACTAGAAAAGCAATTCCTCACCTGTACCAGGAGATTACAAAAAAGATAATAATTGTGATACAAAATGCCATTCTACCCACTGTACACTTAACCATAGATATGGGAACAAACGGAACTGAGAAAACTAAAGATTATATGACTGTGACAGCCCACTGGGTTGGTAAATCGCCTTCAGCAGCAGGAACAGCAGCAACATCTAACAAACAATGCCAGATCTTTCAGAGGCAGGTTATTCTGTGTATCATCTGCTTCACAATGAGGCATACCGCTGACAACCTGTTTGTGGACAGCATGGTGGCTTAGTGGTTAGCACTTCTGCCTCACAGTACTGGGGTCATGAGTTGGATTCCCAACCATGGCCTTATCTGTGTGGAGTTTGTATGTTCTCCCCGTGTTTGCGTGGGTTTCCTTCGGGGGCTCCGGTTTCCTCCCACACTTTAAAAACATACTGGTAAGTGAATTAGCTGCTATTAATTTGCCCTTAGTGTCTCTCGATCTGAGTGTGCGTGTATGTTAGGGGATTTATATTGTAAGCTCCAATGGGGCAGGGACTGACGTGAATGAGTCCTTTGTACAGCGCTGCGGAATTAGTGGTGTTATATAAATAAAGAGATGATGATGATGAAAAACTAAGGGATATATATATGTGTGTATATATATGTGTATATATATATATATATATATGTATATGTATATATATATATATATATATATATATATATATATATATATGTATATGTGTATATATATGTATATATATATATATATATATATATATGTATATATATATGTATATATATATATATATATATGTATATATATATGTGTGTATATATATATATATATATATATAAATATATGTATACAAACGAGAAAAAGAAGCGCCAGAACATAGTGTGATATTTCTAAATTAGAGCAGTGATCAGATTAATTATCAAATTAGCCTCGTACCAGATAAATAATATAATTTCGCTTATCTGAGACAATAACCCTCTGCGAACTCCAGATCCTTCTTATGCAGATTAGGGTATTCCAAACTAGAACTCAGATAGAAAATAGCAAACAATAGAGTAGTGCATTTTTTAACAAAAGTGAAACATCATTTAATTTATAAAATTGTATCCATGTACAACAAATCAATGCCCGTACATTAAATAAAATCAATTCAAGCTTATCTGTGCACTAAGATCATCCACTGTCCAGTTAAGATCTCGCCAAACACCGGTAATCCTTGCTCCTTGACATCAATATACAGACAGGGGATATGATTCCTCAGCCCTCTCAGGCAAGTAACAATGCGTCA
>NW_027447684.1:0-26528 GCF_038048845.1 Mixophyes fleayi | reverse complement strand
TTGATTCATGATTCGATTCATGATTCATGATTCGATTCATGATTCATGATTCATTTAATGATTCATTATTCAATTCATGATTCAATTCATGATTCATGATTCGATTCATGATTCATGATTCCATTCATGATTCATGATTCCATTCATAATTCATGATTCATGATTCGATTCATGATTCATGCTTCGATTCATGATTCATGATTTGATTCATAAATTATGATTCAATTCATGATTCATGATTCGATTCATGATTCGATTCATGATTCATAATTCAATTCATGATTCATGATTCGATTCATGATTCATGATTCATTTCATGATTTATTATTTAATTCATGATTCAATTCATGATTCATGATTCGATGCATGATTCATGATTCCATTCATGATTCATGATTCCATTCATCAATTATGATTCATGATTCCATTCTGATCATGATTCCATTCATAATTCATGATTCATGATTCGATTCATGATTCATGATTCGATTCATGATCATGATTCATGATTCATGATTCATGATTCATGATTCATGATTCAATTCATGATTCATGATTCGATTCATGATTCATGATTCATTTCATGATTCATGATTCATGATTCAATTCATGATTCAATTCATGATTCATGATTCGATTCATGATTCGATTCATGATTCATAATTCAATTCATGATTCATGATTCGATTCATGATTCATGATTCGATTCATGATTCATGATTCGATTCATGATTCATGATTCATTTAATGATTCATTATTCAATTCATGATTCAATTCATGATTCATGATTCGATTCATGATTCATGATTCCATTCATGATTCATGATTCCATTCATAATTCATGATTCATGATTCGATTCATGATTCATGCTTCGATTCATGATTCATGATTTGATTCATAAATTATGATTCAATTCATGATTCAATTCATGATTCATGATTCGTTTCATGATTCATAATTCAATTCATAATTCATGATTCATCATTCAATTCATCATTCAATTCATGATTCATGATTCATGATTCAATTCATGATTCATGATTCATGATTTAAATTTGATTTAGTTCATGATTCATGATTCAATTCATGATTCAATTTATGATTCATGATTCAATTCATGATTCATGATTCATGATTTGATTCATGATTTAATTCATGATTCACGATTCATGATTCAATTCATGATTCAATTCATGATTCATGATTCAATTCATGATTCATGATTCATGATTTGATTCATGATTTAATTCATGATTCATGATTCATGATTCAATTCATGATTCATGATTCATGTTTAGATTCATAATTCATGATTCATGATTCAATTCATGATTCATGATTCAATTCATGATTCATGATTCGATTCATGATTCATGATTCATTTCATGATTCATTATTCAATTCATGATTCAATTCATGATTCATGATTCGATTCATGATTCATGATTCCATTCATGATTCATGATTCCATTCATAATTCATGATTCATGATTCAATTCATGATTCATGATTCGATTCATGATTCATGATTCGATTAATAAATTATGATTCAATTCATGATTCAATTCATGATTCATGATTCTTTTCATGATTCATAATTAAATTCATAATTCATGATTCATGATTCAATTCATGATTCATGATTCATGATTCAATTCATGATTCATGATTTAAATTCATGATTCATGAATCTTGATTCATGATTTAGTTCATGATTCATGATTCAATTCATGATTCAATTTATGATTCATGATTTAATTCATGATTCACGATTCATGATTCAATTCATGATTCATGATTCATGATTAGATTCATAATTCATGATTCATGATTCAATTCATGATTCATAATTCAATTCATGATTCATGATTCGATTCATGATTCATGATTCATTTCATGATTCATGATTAATGATTCAATTCATGATTCAATTCATGATTCATGATTCGATTCATGATTCGATTCATGATTCATGATTCGATTCATGATTCATAATTCAATTCATGATTCATGATTCGATTCATGATTCATGATTCGATTCATAATTCATGATTCAATTCATGATTCATTTCATGCATTATCAATTCATGATTCATGATTCAATTTATGATTCATGATTCGATTCATGATTTATGATTCGAATCATGATTCAATTCATGATTCATGATTCATTTCATGATTCATTTCATGATTCATGATACATGATTCAAATTATGATTCAGTTCATGATTCATGATTCAATTCATGATTCATGATTCATGATTCAATTCATGATTCATGATTCATGATTTAATTCCTGATTCATGATTCGATTCATGATTTATGATTCAATTCATGATTCATGAATCATGATTCGATTCATGATTCATGATTTATGATTCATGATTCATGATTCATGATTCAATTCATGATTCATGATTCATGATTAGATTCATAATTCATGATTCATGATTCAATTCATGATTCATGATTCAATTCATGATTCATGATTCGATTCATGATTCATGATTCATGATTCAATTCATGATTCATGATTCAATTCATGATTCATGATTCGATTCATGATTCATGATTCATTTCATGATTCATGATTCATGATTCAATTCATGATTCAATTCATGATTCATGATTCGATTCATGATTCGATTCATGATTCGATTCATGATTCATAATTCAATTCATGATTCATGATTCGATTCATGATTCATGATTCGATTCATGATTCATGATTCATTTCATGATTCATTATTCAATTCATGATTTAATTCATGATTCATGATTCGATTCATGATTCATGATTCGATTCATGATTCATGATTCCATTCATAATTCATGATTCATGATTCAATTCATGATTCATGATTCGAATTATGATTCATGATTCGATTCATAAATTATGATTCAATTCATGATTCAATTCATGATTCATGATTCGTTTCATGATTCATAATTCAATTCATAATTCATGATTCATGATTCAATTCATGATTCATGATTCATGATTCAATTCATGATTCATGATTCGTTTCATGATTCACAATTCAATTCATGATTCATGATTCAATTCATGATTCATGATTCATGATTCAATTCATGATTCATGATTTATGATTCAATTCATGATTCATGATTCATGATTTAAATTCATGATTCATGAATCTTGATTCATGATTTAGTTCATGATTCATGATTCAATTCATGATTCAATTTATGATTCATGATTTAATTCATGATTCACGATTCATGATTCAATTCATGATTCATGATTCATGATTAGATTCATAATTCATGATTCATGATTCAATTCATGATTTATGATTCAATTCATGATTCATGATTCGATTCATGATTCATGATTCATTTCATGATTCATGATTAATGATTCAATTCATGATTCAATTCATGATTCATGATTCGATTCATGATACGATTCATGATTCATAATTCAATTCATGATTCGTGATTCGATTCATGATTCATGATTCGATTCATAATTCATGATTCAATTCATGATTCATTTCATGCATTATCAATTCATGATTCATGATTCAATTTATGATTCATGATTAGATTCATGATTTATGATTCGAATCATGATTCAATTCATGATTCATGATTCATTTCATGATTCATGATTCATTTCATGATTCATGATACATGATTCAAATTATGATTCAGTTTATGATTCATGATTCAATTCATGATTCATGATTCAATTCATGATTCATGATTCATGATTCATGATTCATGATTCATGATTTAATTCCTGATTCATGATTCGATTCATGATTCATGATTTAGTTCATGATTCATGATTCAATTCATGATTCAATTTATGATTCATGATTCAATTCATGATTCACGATGCATGATTTAATTCATGATTCATGATTCATGATTCAATTCATGATTCATGATTCAAATCATGATTCATGATTCATGATTTAATTCATGATTCATGATTCATGATTCAATTCATAATTCATGATTCAATTCATGATTCATGATTCAATTCATGATTCAATTCATCAATTCATGATTTAATTCATGATTCATGATTCAATTCATGATTCAATTCATGATTTATTTCATGATTCATGCTTCAATTCATGATTCATGATTCAATTCATGATTCATGATTCAATTCATGATTCATGATTCGATTCATGATTCATGATTCGATTCATGATTCATGATTCCATTCATGATTCATGATTAAATTCATGATTCATGATTCATGATTCCATTCATGATTTATGATTCGATTCATAAATCATGATTCAATTCATGATTCAATTCATGATTCATCATTCAATTCATGATTCATGATTCAATTCATGATTCATGATTTATGATTCAATTCATGATTCATGATTCATGATTTAAATTCATGATTCATGAATCTTGATTCATGATTTAGTTCATGATTCAATTCATGATTCAATTTATGATTCATGATTCAATTCATGATTCACGATGCATGATTTAATTCATGATTCATGATTCATGATTCAATTCATGATTCATGATTCAAATCATGATTCATGATTCATGATTCAATTCATGATTCATGATTCATGATTCAATTCATGATTCATGATTCAATTCATGATTCATGATTCAATTCATGATTCAATTCATCAATTCATGATTTAATTCATGATTCATGATTCAAGTCATGATTCAATTCATGATTTATTTCATGATTCATACTTCAATTCATGATTCATGATTTGATTCAATTCATGATTCATGATTCAATTCATGATTCATGATTCGATTCATGATTCATGATTCGATTCATGATTCATGATTCCATTCATGATTCATGATTAAATTCATGATTCATGATTCATGATTCCATTCATGATTTATGATTCGATTCATAAATCATGATTCAATTCATTATTCAATTCATGATTCATGATTCTTTTCATGATTCATGATTCAATTCATAATTCATGACTCATGATTCATGATTCAATTCATGATTCATGATTCATGATTCAATTCATGATTCATGATTCAATTCATGATTCATGATTCATTTCATGATTCATGATTCATGATTCAATTCATGATGCATGATTCGATTTATGATTCGATTCATGATTCATAATTCAATTCATGATTCATGATTCAATTCATGATTCATGATTCGATTCATAATTCATGATTCAATTCATGATTCATTTCATGCATCATCAATTCATGATTCATGATTCAATTTATGATTCATGATTCGATTCATGATTTATGATTTGAATCATGATTCAATTCATGATTCATGATTCAATTCATGATTCATGATTCATGATTCAATTCATGATTCATGATTCATGATTCAATTCATGATTCATGATTCGATTCATGATTCGATTCATGATTCATAATTCAATTCATGATTCATGATTCAATTCATGATTCATGATTCCATTCATGATTCATGATTCCATTCATGATTCATGATTCCATTCATAATTCATGATTCATGATTCGATTCATGATTCATGCTTCGATTCATGATTCATGATTCATGATTTGATTCATAAATTATGATTCAATTCATGATTCAATTCATGATTCATGATTCAATTCATGATTCATGATTCATGATTCAATTCATGATTCAATTTATGATTCATGATTCAATTCTTGATTCACGATGCATGATTTAATTTATGATTCATGATTCATTATTCAATTCATGATTCATGATTCAAATCATGATTCATGATTCATGATTTAATTCATGATTCATGATTCATGATTCAATTCATGATTCATGATTCAATTCATGATTCATGATTCAATTCATGATTCAATTCATCAATTCATGATTTAATTCATGATTCATGATTCAATTCATGATTCAATTCATGATTTATTTCATGATTCATGCTTCAATTCATGATTCATGATTCATGATTCAATTCATGATTCATGATTCGATTCATGATTAATTATTCGATTCATGATTCATGATTCCATTCATGATTCATGATTAAATTCATGATTCATGATTCATGATTCGATTCATGATTTATGATTCGATTCATAAATCATGATTCAATTCATGATTCAATTCATGATTCATGATTCTTTTCATGATTCATGATTCAATTTATAATTCATGACTCATGATTCATGATTCAATTCATGATTCATGATTCATGATTCAATTCATGATTCATGATTCATGATTTAAATTCATGATTCATGAATCTTGATTCATGATTTAGTTCATGATTCATGATTCAATTCATGATTCAATTTATGATTCATGATTTAATTCATGATTCACGATTCATGATTCAATTCATGATTCATGATTAGATTCATAATTCATGATTCATGATTCAATTCATGATTCATGATTCAATTCATGATTCATGATTCGATTCATGATTCATGATTCATTTCATGATTCATGATTAATGATTCAATTCATGATTCAATTCATGATTCATGATTCGATTCATGATTCGATTCATGATTCATAATTCAATTCATGATTCATGATTCGATTCATGATTCATGATTCGATTCATAATTCATGATTCAATTCATGATCCATTTCATGCATTATCAATTCATGATTCATGATTCATGATTCGATTCATGATTTATGATTCGAATCATGATTCAATTCATGATTCATGATTCATTTCATGATTCATGATTCATTTCATGATTCATGATACATGATTCAAATTATGATTCAGTTCATGATTCATGATTCAATTCATGATTCATGATTCATGATTCAATTCATGATTCATGATTCATGATTCATGATTTAATTCCTGATTCATGATTCGATTCATGATTCATGATTTAGTTCATGATTCATGATTAAATTCATGATTCAATTTATGATTCATGATTCAATTCATGATTCACGATGCATGATTTAATTCATGATTCATGATTCATGATTCAATTCATGATTCATGATTCAAATCATGATTCATGATTCATGATTTAATTCATGATTCATGATTCATGATTCAATTCATGATTCATGATTCAATTCATGATTCATGATTCAATTCATGATTCAATTCATCAATTCATGATTTAATTCATGATTCATGATTCAAGTCATTATTCAATTCATGATTTATTTCATGATTCATGCTTCAATTCATGATTCATGATTCAATTCATGATTCAATTCATGATTCATGATTCGATTCATGATTCATGATTCGATTCATGATTCATGATTCCATTCATGATTCATGATTAAATTCATGATTCATGATTCATGATTCCATGAATGATTTATGATTCGATTCATAAATCATGATTCGATTCATGATTCAATTCATGATTCATGATTCTTTTCATGATTCATGATTCAATTCATAATTCATGACTCATGATTCATGATTCAATTCATGATTCATGATTCATGATTCAATTCATGATTCATGATTCATTTCATGATTCATGATTCATGATTCAATTCATGATTCATGATTCGATTTATGATTCGATTCATGATTCATAATTCAATTCATGATTCATGATTCGATTCATGATTCATGATTCGATTCATAATTCATGATTCAATTCATGATTCATTTCATGCATCATCAATTCATGACTCATGATTCAATTTATGATTCATGATTCGATTCATGATTTATGATTTGAATCATGATTCAATTCATGATTCATGATTTAATTCATGATTCATGATTCATGATTTAATTCATGATTCATGATTCGATTCATGATTCGATTCATGATTCATAATTCAATTCATGATTCATGATTCGATTCATGATTCATGATTCGATTCATAATTCATGATTCAATTCATGATTCATTTCATGCATCATCAATTCATGATTCATGATTCAATTTATGATTCATGATTCGATTCATGATTTATGATTCGAATCATGATTCAATTCACGATTCATGATTCATTTCATGATTCATGATACATGATTCAAATTATGATTCAGTTCATGATTCATGATTCATGATTCGATTCATGATTCACGATTCATGATTCATGATTCATGATTTAATTCCTGATTCATGATTCGATTCATGATTTATGATTCAATTCATGATTCATGAATCATGATTCGATTCATGATTCATGATTTATGATTCATGATTCAATTCATGATTCATGATTCATGATTAGATTCATAATTCATGATTCATGATTCAATTCATGATTCATGATTCAATTCATGATTCATGATTCGATTCATGATTCATGATTCATTCCATGATTCATGATTCAATTCATGATTCAATTCATGATTCATGATTCGATTCATGATTCGATTCATGATTCATAATTCAATTCATGATTTATGATTCGATTCATGATTCATGATTCGATTCATGATTCATGATTCATTTCATGATTCATTATTCAATTCATGATTCAATTCATGATTCATGATTCGATTCATGATTCATGATTCCATTCATGATTAATGTTTCCATTCATAATTCATGATTCATGATTCAATTCATGATTCATGATTCATGATTCGATTCATGATTCATGATTCATGATTCGATTCATGATTCATGATTCGATTCATGATTCATGATTCGATTCATAAATCATGATTCAATTCATGATTCAATTCATGATTCATGATTCTTTTCATGATTCATGATTCAATTCATAATTCATGACTCATGATTCATGATTCAATTCATGATTCATGATTCAATTCATGATTCAATTCATGATTCATGATTCAATTCATGATTCATGATTCGATTCATGATTCATATTTGAATTCATGATTCATATTTGAATTCATGATTCAATTCATGATTCATTTCATGATTCTTGATTCAATTATTGATTCAAGATTCAATTCATGATTCATGATTCAATTCATGATTCATGGTTCATGATTCAATGCATGATTCATGGTTCATGATTCAATGCATGATTCATGATTCGATTCATGATTCATATTTGAATTCATGATTCAATTCATGATTCATTTCATGATTCATGATTCAATTCATGATTCAATTCATGATTCATGATTCAATTCATGATTCATGATTCAATTCATGATTCATGATTCATGATTCATGATTCAATTCATGATTCATGATTCGATTCATGATTCAATTCATGATTCATGATTCATAATTCAATTCATGATTCATGATTCGATTCATGATTCATGATTCAATTCATGATTCATTATTCAATTCATGATTCATGATTCATGATTCATGATTCATGATTCAATTCATGATTCATGATTCATTTCATGATTCATTTCATGATTTATAATTCAATTCATGATTCATGATTCCATTCATGATTCATGATTCATTTTATGATTCATGATTCATGATTTAATTCATGATTTGTGATTCATGATTTGATTCATAATTCCTGATTCATAATTCAATTCATGATTTGTGATTCATGATTCGATTCATGATTCATGATTCGATTCATGATTCTTGATTCGAATCATGATTCATGTTTCAGTTCATAATTCATGATTCGATTCATGATTCATGATTCAATTCATAATTCATGTTTTAAATCATGATTCAATTCATGATTCATATTTTAATTAATGATTCATGATTTAATTCATGATTCAATTCATGTTTCATGATTCAATTCATGATTCATGATTCTTAATTCATGATTCAATTCATGATTCATGATTTGATTCATGATTCATGATTCTTAATTCGTGATTCAATTCATGATTCAAGATTCATGATTAAATTCATGATTCATGATTCATGATTCAATTCATGATTTATGATTCAATTCATGATTCATGATTCAATTCATGATTCATGATTTATTTCATGATTTTATTCATGATTCATTTAATGATTCATGATTCATGATTCATGATTCGATTCATGATTCATGATTAATGATTCAATTCATGATTTATGATTCAATTCATGATTCATGATTCAATTCATGATTCATGATTTATTTCATGATTTTATACATGATTCAAATTATGATTCATGATTCAATTCATGATTCATGATTCATTTCATGATTTTATACATGATTCAAATTATGATTCATTTCATGATTCATGATTAATGATTCAATTCGTGATTAATGATTCAATTCATAATTCATGATTCATTTCATGATTCATTACATGATTTATGATTCAATTCTGGATTCAAATCATGATTCATGATTCATGATTCATGATTCACTTCATGATTCAATTCCTAATTCATGATTCATGATTCAATTCATGATTCGTGATTTATAATTCAATTCATGATTCATGATTCATTTCATGATTCAATTCATGGTTCTTGAATCTTGATTCAATTCATGATTTATTTCATGAATTATGATTCAATTCATGATTCATGATTTATGATTCAATTCATGATTCGATTCATGATTCATGATTCATGATTAATGATTCAATTCATGATTCATGATTTAGTACATGATTCATGATTCAATTCATGATTCATGATTTAGTACATGATTCATGATTCAATTCATGATTCATGATTCGATTCATGATTCATGATTCGATTCATGATTCATGATTCGATTTATGATTCATGATTCAATTCTTGATTCATGATTTATGATTTGATTCATGATTCATGATTCAATTTACGAGTCATGATTCATGATTCATGAGTCATAATTCAATTCATGATTCATGATTTAGTTCATGATTCATGATTCAATTTATGATTCATGATTCGATTCATGATTCATGATTCGATTCATGATTCATGATTCAATTCTTGATTCATGATTTATGATTTGATTCATGATTCATGATTCAATTTACGAGTCATGATTCATGATTCATGATTCAATTAATGATTCATGATTCATTATTCAATTCATGATTCATGATTCGATTCATGATTCATGATTCAATTCATGATTCATGATTCAATTCATGAGTCATGATTCATAATTCGATTTATGATTCATGATTCAATTCATGATTCATGATTCAATTTGTGATTCATGATTCAATTCATGATTCATGATTCATTTCATAATTCATTTCATGATTCATGATTTCTGATTCAATTCATGATTCATGATTCGATTCATAATTCATGAATCATGATTCAATTCATGATTCAATTCATGTTTCATGATTCATGATTCATGATTCGATTCATGATTCATGATTTATGATTCAATTCATGAATTATTATTCAATTCATGAATCATAAATCGAATCATGATTCAATTCATGATTCATGATTCATGATTCAATTCATGATTCATGATTAATGATTCAATTCGTGATTAATGATTCAATTCATAATTCATGATTCATTTCATGATTCATTACATGATTTATGATTCAATTCTGGATTCAAATCATGATTCATGATTCATGATTCATGATTCACTTCATGATTCAATTCCTAATTCATGATTCATGATTCAATTCATGATTCGTGATTTATAATTCAATTCATGATTCATGATTCATTTCATGATTCAATTCATGGTTCATGAATCTTGATTCAATTCATGATTTATTTCATGATTCATGATTCAATTCATGATTCATGATTTATGATTCAATTCATGATTCGATTCATGATTCATGATTCATGATTAATGATTCAATTCATGATTCATGATTCAATTCATGATTCATGATTCATGAATTATGATTCAATTCATGATTCATGATTTAGTACATGATTCATGATTCAATTCATGATTCATGATTCGATTCATGATTCATGATTCGATTCATGATTCATGATTCGATTTATGAATCATGATTCAATTCTTGATTCATGATTTATGATTTGATTCATGATTCATGATTCAATTTACGAGTCATGATTCATGATTCATGATTCATAATTTAATTCATGATTCATGATTTAGTTCATGATTCATGATTCAATTCATTATTCATGATTCGATTCATGATTCATGATTCGATTCATGATTCATGATTCGATTCATGATTCATGATTCAATTCTTGATTCATGATTTATGATTTGATTCATGATTCATGATTCAATTTACGAGTCATGATTCATGATTCGATTCATGATTCATGATTCAATTCTTGATTCATGATTCATTATTCAATTCATGATTCATGATTCGATTCATGATTCATGATTCAATTCATGATTCATGATTCAATTCATGAGTCATGATTCATAATTCGATTTATGATTCATGATTCAATTCATGATTCATGATTCAATTTGTGATTCATGATTCAATTCATGATTCATGATTCATTTCATAATTCATTTCATGATTCATGATTTATGATTCAATTCATGATTCATGATTCGATTCATAATTCATGACTCATGATTCAATTCATGATTCAATTCATGTTTCATGATTCATGATTCATGATTCGATTCATGATTCATGATTTATGATTCAATTCATGAATTATTATTCAATTCATGAATCATAAATCGAATAATGATTCAATTCATGATTCATGATTCATAATTCAATTCATGATTCATTATTCATGATTTAATTCATGATTCATGATTCATGATTTGATTCATGATTCATGATTCATGATTCAATTCATGATTCATGATTTATGATTCAATTCATGATTCGATTCATGATTCATGATTCGATTCATGATTCATGGGTCATGATTCAGTTCATGATTCATGATTTATGATTCAATTCATGATTCGATTCATGATTCATGATTCAATTCTTGATTCATGATTTATGATTTGATTCATGATTCATGATTCAATTTATGAGTCATGATTCATGATTCGATTCATGATTCATGATTCAATTCATGATTCATGATTCATTATTCAATTCATGATTCATGATTCAATTCATGATTCATGATTTATGATTCAATTCATGATTCATGATTCATTATTCAATTCATGATTCATGATTCATGATTCGATTTATAATTCATGATTCAATTCATGATTCATGATTCAATTCGTGATTCATGATTCAATTCATGATTCATGATTCATTTCATAATTCATTTCATGATTCATGATTTCTGATTCAATTCATGATTCATGATTCAATTCATGATTCATGATTTATTTCATGATTCATTTCATGATTCATCATTTATTTCATGATTCAATTCATGATTCAGATCATTATTCATTATATTATTCATAATCCATGATTCAATTCATGATTCAATTCATGATTCATGATTCATGATTCAATTCATGATTCATGATTCATTTAATTATTCATGATTCTTGATTCATGATTTAATTCATGATTCAAATTATGATTCATGATTCAATTCATGATTTATGATTCATGATTCGATTCATGATTCATGATTAATGATTGAATTCGTGATTCATGATTCAATTCATAATCCATGATTAATTTCATGATTCATTACATGATTTATGATTCAATTCTTGATTCAAATCATGATTCATGATTCATGATTCATGATTCACTTCATGATTCAATTCCTAATTCATGATTCATGATTCAATTCATGATTCATGATGTATAATTCAATTCATGATTCATGATTCAATTCATGATTCATGATTCATTTCATGATTCAATTCATGATTTATGATTCATGATTCAATTCATGATTCATGATTTAGTACATGATTCATGATTGAATTCATGATTCATGATTCGATTCATGATTCATGATTCGATTCATGATTCATGATTCGATTCATGATTCATGATTCAATTCTTGATTCATGATTTATGATTCAATTCATGATTCATGATTCATGATTCAATTCATGATTCATGATTCAATTCATGATTCATGATTTATTTCATGATTCAATTCATGGTTCATGAATCTTGATTCAATTCATGATTAAATTTATGATTCATGATTCAATTCATGATTCATTATTCATGATTCATGATTCAATTCATGATTCATGATTTATTTCATGATTCATTTCATGATTCATGATTTATTTCATGATTCATTTCATGATTCATGATTAATGATTCAATTCATGATTCAGATCATTATTCGTTTTATTATTCATAATTCATGATTCAATTCATGATTAAATTCATGATTCATGATTCAATTCATGATTCATGATTCATTTAATGATTCATGATTCTTGATTCATGATTCAATTCATGATTTAAATTATGATTCATGATTCAATTCATGATTCATGATTCATGATTCGATTCATGAATAATGATTCAATTCGTGATTGAATTCATGATTCATGATTCATGATTCATTTAATGATTCATTTCATGATTCATGATTAATGATTCAATTCATGATTCAGATCATAATTCGTTTTATTATTCATAATTCATGATTCAATTCATGATTAAATTCATGATTCATGATTCAATTCATGATTCATGATTCATTTAATGATTCATGATTCTTGATTCATGATTCAATTCATGATTTAAATTATGATTCATGATTCAATTCATGATTCATGATTCATGATTCAATTCATGATTTATGATTCAATTCTTGATTCAAATCATGATTCATGATTCATGATTCACTTCATGATTCAATTCCTGATTCATGATTCAATTCTTGATTCATGATTTATAATTCAATTCATGATTCATGATTCATTTCATGATTCAATTCATGGTTCATGAATCTTGATTCAATTCATGATTCAATTCATGATTTAATCCATGATTCATGATTTAATTCATGATTCATGATTCACGATTCAATTCTTGATTCATGATACAATTCATGATTCATGATTCAATTCATGATTCATGATTCATGATTCATGATTCAATTCATGATTCATGATTCGATTCATGAATTATGATTCAATTCATGATTAATGATTCATGATTCAATTCATGATTCATGATTCGATTCATGATTCATGATTCATGATTCATGATTCAATTCATGATTCTTGATTCATGATTCATGATTCAATTCATGATTTTTGATTCGAATCATGATTCATGATTCGGTTCATAATTCATGATTCATGATTCGATTCATGATTTATGATTCAATTCATAATTCATGTTTTAAATCATGATTCAATTCATGATTCATGTTTTAATTCATGATTCATGATTCAATTCATGATTCAATTCATGATTCATGATTCAATTAATGATTCATGATTCTTAATTCATGATTCAATTCATGATTCATGATTCGATTCATGATTCATGATTCTTAATTCATGATTCAATTCATGATTCATGATTCAATTCTTGATTCATGATTCATGATTCAATTCATGATTCATGATTCAATTCATGATTCATGATTTATTTCATGATTCAATTCATGGTTCATGAATCTTGATTCAATTCATGATTTATTTCATGATTTTTGATTCATGATTCAATTCATGATTCATGATTCAATTCATGATTCAATTCATGATTCATGATTCATGATTTAATTCGTGATTCATGATTTAATTCTTGATTCAATTCATTATTCATGATTTATTTCATGAATCATTTCATGATTCATGATTGATGATAAAATTCATGATTCAATTCATGATTCATGATTCATTATTCAATTCATGAATCATGATTCATGATTCAATTCGTGATTAATGATTCAATTCATGATTCATGATTCATTTCATGATTCATTTCATGATTTATGATTCATGATTCAATTCATGATTCATGATTTATAATTCAATTCATGATTCATGATTCATTTCATGATACAAATTATGGTTCATGAATCTTGATTCAATTCATGATTCAATTCATGATTAAATACATGATTCATGATTCAATTCATGATTTATTATTCATATTTCATAATTTGATTCATGATTCATGATTCATAATTCAATGCATGCGTCATGATTTATTATTCAATTCATGATTCATAATACAATTCATGATTCATGAATTATAATTAAATTCATGATTCAATTCATGATTCATGATTCAATTCATGATTCATAATTCAATTCATGATTCATGATTCCTAATTCATGATTCAATTCATGATTCATAATTCATGATTCGATTCATGATTCATGATTCGATTCATGATTCATGATTCGATTCATGATTCATGATTCAAATCATGATTCAATTCATGATTCTTGATTCAATTCATGATTCATGATTCATAATTCAATTCATGATTTGTGATTTATGATTCGATTCATGATTCGATTCATGATTCATTTCATGATTCATGATTTCTGATTCAATTCATGATTCATGATTCAATTCCTGATTCATGATTCATGATTCAATTCATGATTCATGATTTATAATTCAATTCATGATTCATGATTCATGATTCATTTCATGATTCAATTCATGGTTCATGAATCTTGTTTCAATTCATGATTTATTTCATGATTCATGATTCAATTCATGATTCAATGCATGATTCATTATTCATGATTCATGATTTGATTCATGATTCATGATTCAATTCATGCGTCATGAATTATGATTCAATTCATGATTCATGACACAATTCATGATTCATGATTCATGATTCAACTTATGATTCATGATTCAATTAATGATTCATGAATTATAATTCAATTCATAATTCAATTAATGATTTATGATTCAATTCATGATTCATTATTCCTAATTTATGATTCAATTCATGATTCATGATTCGATTCATGATTCATGATTCGATTCATGATTCATGATTCATGATTCATGATTCAATTCATGATTCATGATTCGATTCATGATTCATGATTCGATTCATGATTCATGATTCGATTCATGATTCATGATTCAATTCATGATTCATGATTCATAATTCAATTCATGATTTGTGATTCATGATTCGATTCATGATTCATGATTCGATTCCTGATTCTTGATTCAATTCATAATTCATGATTCGATTCATGATTCATGATTCGATTCATGATTCATGATTCGATTCCTGATTTGTTTCATGATTCATGATTCATTTTTTGATTCATGATTCATGATTCGATTCATGATTCATGATTCAATTCATGATTCATGATTCAATTCATGATTCATGATTTAATTCATGATTCATGATTTATGATTCAATTCATGATTCACTTAATGATTCATGATTCAATTCATGATTCATGATTCATGATTGGACTCATGATTCATTATTGAAATCATGATTCATGATTCAATTCATGATTCATGAATCATTTCATGATTCATGATTCATGATTCAATATATGATTCATGATTCAATGCATGATTCATGATTCATGATTCCATTCATGATTCACATTTGAATTCATGATTCATTTCATGATTCATGATTCGATTCATGATTCATGATTCAAATCATGATTCAATTCATGATTCTTGATTCAATTCATGATTCATGATTCATAATTCAATTCATGATTTGTGATTTATGATTCGATTCATGATTCGATTCATGATTCATTTCATGATTCATGATTTCTGATTCAATTCATGATTCATGATTCAATTCCTGATTCATGATTCATGATTCAATTCATGATTCATGATTTATAATTCAATTCATGATTCATGATTCATGATTCATTTCATGATTCAATTCATGGTTCATGAATCTTGTTTCAATTCATGATTTATTTCATGATTCATGATTCAATTCATGATTCAATGCATGATTCATTATTCATGATTCATGATTTGATTCATGATTCATGATTCAATTCATGCGTCATGAATTATGATTCAATTCATGATTCATGACACAATTCATGATTCATGATTCATGATTCAACTTATGATTCATGATTCAATTAATGATTCATGAATTATAATTCAATTCATAATTCAATTAATGATTTATGATTCAATTCATGATTCATTATTCCTAATTTATGATTCAATTCATGATTCATGATTCGATTCATGATTCATGATTCGATTCATGATTCATGATTCATGATTCATGATTCAATTCATGATTCATGATTCGATTCATGATTCATGATTCGATTCATGATTCATGATTCGATTCATGATTCATGATTCAATTCATGATTCATGATTCATAATTCAATTCATGATTTGTGATTCATGATTCGATTCATGATTCATGATTCGATTCCTGATTCTTGATTCAATTCATAATTCATGATTCGATTCATGATTCATGATTCGATTCATGATTCATGATTCGATTCCTGATTTGTTTCATGATTCATGATTCATTTTTTGATTCATGATTCATGATTCGATTCATGATTCATGATTCAATTCATGATTCATGATTCAATTCATGATTCATGATTTAATTCATGATTCATGATTTATGATTCAATTCATGATTCACTTAATGATTCATGATTCAATTCATGATTCATGATTCATGATTGGACTCATGATTCATTATTGAAATCATGATTCATGATTCAATTCATGATTCATGAATCATTTCATGATTCATGATTCATGATTCAATATATGATTCATGATTCAATGCATGATTCATGATTCATGATTCCATTCATGATTCACATTTGAATTCATGATTCATTTCATGATTCATGATTCATTTCATGATTCATGATTCAATTCATAATTCATGATTCATGAATCATGATTCAATTCATGATTCATGATTCGATTCATGATTCATGATTCAATTCATGATTCATTATTCAATTCATGATTCATGATTCAATACATGGTTCGTGAATCTTGATTCAATTCATGATTCAATCCATGATTCTTGATTTAATTCATGTATCAATTCATGATTCATTATTCAAATCATGATTCATGATTCAATTCATGATTTATGATTCAATTCTTGATTCAAATCATGATTCATGATTCATGATTCACTTCATGATTCAATTCCTGATTCATGATTCATGATTCAATTCTTGATTCATGATTTATAATTCAATTCATGATTCATGATTCATTTCATGATTCAATTCATGGTTCATGAATCTTGATTCAATTCATGATTTATTTCATGATTCGTGATTCAATTCATGATTCAATCCATGATTCATGATTTAATTCATGATTCATGATTCACGATTCAATTCTTGATTCATGATACAATTCATGATTCATGATTCAATTCATGATTCATGATTCATGATTCAATTCATGATTCATGATTCGATTCATGAATTATGATTCAATTCATGATTAATGATTCATGATTCAATTCATGATTCATGATTCGATTCATGATTCATGATTCATGATTCATGATTCAATTCATGATTCTTGATTCATGATTCATGATTCAATTCATGATTCATATTTCATTTTATGATTCATGATTCATGATTCGATTCATGATTTGTGATTCATGATTCGATTCATGATTCATGAATCGATTCATGATTTTTGATTCGAATCATGATTCATGATTCGGTTCATAATTCATGATTCATGATTCGATTCATGATTTATGATTCAATTCATAATTCATGTTTTAAATCATGATTCAATTCATGATTCATGTTTTAATTCATGATTCATGATTCAATTCATGATTCAATTCATGATTCATGATTCAATTAATGATTCATGATTCTTAATTCATGATTCAATTCATGATTCATGATTCGATTCATGATTCATGATTCTTAATTCATGATTCAATTCATGATTCATGATTCAATTCTTGATTCATGATTCATGATTCAATTCATGATTCATGATTCAATTCATGATTCATGATTCAATTTATGATTCATGATTTATTTCATGATTCAATTCATGGTTCATGAATCTTGATTCAATTCATGATTTATTTCATGATTTTTGATTCATGATTCAATTCATGATTCATGATTCAATTCATGATTCATGATTCATGATTTAATTCGTGATTCATGATTTAATTCTTGATTCAATTCATTATTCATGATTTATTTCATGAATCATTTCATGATTCATGATTGATGATAAAATTCATGATTCAATTCATGATTCATGATTCATTATTCAATTCATGAATCATGATTCATGATTCAATTCGTGATTCATGATTCAATTCATGATTCATGATTCATTTCATGATTCATTTCATGATTTATGATTCATGATTTAATTCATGATTCATGATTTATAATTCAATTCATGATTCATGATTCATTTCATGATACAAATTATGGTTCATGAATCTTGATTCAATTCATGATTCAATTCATGATTAAATACATGATTCATGATTCAATTCATGATTTATTATTCATGTTTCATAATTTGATTCATGATTCATGATTCATAATTCAATTCATGCGTCATGATTTATTATTCAATTCATGATTCATAATACAATTCTTGATTCATGAATTATAATTAAATTCATGATTCAATTCATGATTCATGATTCAATTCATGATTCATAATTCAATTTATGATTCATGATTCCTAATTCATGATTCATAATTCATGATTCGATTCATGATTCTTGATTCAGTTCATGATTCATGATCCATGATTCATGATTCGATTCATGATTCATGATTCGATTCATGATTCATGATTCGATTCATGATTCATGATTCAAATCATGATTCAATTCATGATTCTTGATTCAATTCATGATTCATGATTCATAATTCAATTCATGATTTGTGATTTATGATTCGATTCATGATTCGATTCATGATTCATTTCATGATTCATGATTTCTGATTCAATTCATGATTCATAATTCAATTCCTGATTCATGATTCATGATTCAATTCATGATTCATGATTTATAATTCAATTCATGATTCATGATTCATGATTCATTTCATGATTCAATTCATGGTTCATGAATCTTGTTTCAATTCATGATTTATTTCATGATTCATGATTCAATTCATGATTCAATGCATGATTCATTATTCATGATTCATGATTTGATTCATGATTCATGATTCAATTCATGCGTCATGAATTATGATTCAATTCATGATTCATGACACAATTCATGATTCATGATTCATGATTCAACTTATGATTCATGATTCAAATAATGATTCATGAATTATAATTCAATTCATAATTCAATTAATGATTTATGATTCAATTCATGATTCATTATTCCTAATTTATGATTCAATTCATGATTCATGATTCGATTCATGATTCATGATTCGATTCATGATTCATGATTCATGATTCATGGTTCAATTCATGATTCATGATTCGATTCATGATTCATGATTCGATTCATGATTCATGATTCGATTCATGATTCATGATTCAATTCATGATTCATGATTCATAATTCAATTCATGATTTGTGATTCATGATTCGATTCATGATTCATGATTCGATTCCTGATTCTTGATTCAATTCATAATTCATGATTCGATTCATGATTCATGATTCGATTCATGATTCATTTCATGATTCATGATTTGTTTCATGATTCATGATTCATTTTTTGATTCATGATTCATGATTCGATTCATGATTCATGATTCAATTCATGATTCATGATTCAATTCATGATTCATGATTTAATTCATGATTCATGATTTATGATTCAATTCATGATTCACTTAATGATTCATGATTCAATTCATGATTCATGATTCATGATTGGACTCATGATTCATTATTGAAATCATGATTCATGATTCAATTCATGATTCATGAATCATTTCATGATTCATGATTCATGATTCAATATATGATTCATGATTCAATGCATGATTCATGATTCATGATTCCATTCATGATTCACATTTGAATTCATGATTCATTTCATGATTCATGATTCATTTCATGATTCATGATTCAATTCATAATTCATGATTCATGAATCATGATTCAATTCATGATTCATGATTCGATTCATGATTCATGATTCAATTCATGATTCATTATTCAATTCATGATTCATGATTCAATACATGGTTCGTGAATCTTGATTCAATTCATGATTTATTTCATGATTCATGATTCAATTCATGATTCAATCCATGATTCTTGATTTAATTCATGTATCAATTCATGATTCATTATTCAAATCATGATTCATGATTCAATTCATGATTCATGAATCATTTCATGATTCATTATTCAATTCATGATTCATGATTCATGATTCATGATTCAATTCATGATTCATGATTCATTTCATGATTCATTTCATGATTTATGATTCGATTCATGATTCCATTCATGATTCATGATTCATGATTCAATTCATGATTCATGATTCAATTCATGATTTATGATTCAATTCATGATTCATGATTCAATTCATGATTCATGATTTATTTCATCATTCAATTCATGGTTCATGAATCTTGATTCAATTCATGTATCAATTCATGATTCATGATTCAATGCATGATTCATGATTCGATTTATGATTCATGATTCAATTCATGATTCATTATTCAATTCATGATTCATGATTCATGATTCAATTCATGATTTATGATTCATTTCATGATTCATTTCATGATTTATGATTCAATTCATGATTCATGATTCCATTCATGATTCATGATTCAATTCATGATTGATGATTGAATTCATGATTCATGATTCAATTCATGATTCATGATTTATTTCATGATTCAATTCATGGTTCATGAATCTTGATTCAATTCATGATTCATGATTCAATTCATGATTCATGATTCATGATTCGATTTATGATTCATGATTTATTTCATGATTCATTTCATGATTCATTTCATGATTCATGATTTATTTCATGATTCATTTCATGATTGATGATTGATGATTCAATTCACGATTCAGATCATTATTCTTTTTATTATTCATAATTCATGATTCAATTCATGATTCAATTCATGATTCATGATTCATGATTCTATTCATGATTCATGATTCATTTAATGATTCATGATTCTTGATTCATGATTCAATTCATGATTCAAATTATGATTCATGATTCAATTCATGATTCATGATTCATGATTCATGATTCATGATTCGATTCATGATTCATGATTAATGATTCAATTTGTGATTCATGATTCAATTCATGATTCATGATTCATTTCATGATTCATTTCATGATTTATGATTCAATTCTTGATTCAAATCATGATTCATGAGTCATGATTTAATTCATGATTCATGATTTATAATTCAATTCATGATTCATGATTCATAATTCAATTCATGATTCATGAATCAATTCATGATTCAATTCATGATTCATGATTCGATTCATGATTCATGATTCGATTCATGATTTATGATTCGATTCATGATTCATGATTCGATTCATGATTCATGATTCATGATTCGATTCATGATTTGATTCATGATTTATGATTCAATTAATGATTCATGATTCAATTAATGATTCATGATTCAATTCATGATTCATGATTCAATTCATGATTCATGATTAATGATTCAATTCGTGATTCATGATTCAATTCATGATTCATTATTCATTTCATGATTCATTTCATGATTTATGATTCAGTTCTTGATTCAAATCATGATTCATGATTCATGATTCAATTCATGATTCATGATTCGATTCATGATTCATGATTCAATTCATGATTCATGATTCATGATTCAATTCATGGTTCATGAATCTTGATTCAATTCATGATTTATTTCATGATTCATGATTCAATTCATGATTCAATCCATGATTCATGATTCATGATTCATGATTCAATTGATGATTCATGATTCAATTCATGATTCATGATTCAATTCATGATTCATGATTCAATTCCTGATTCATGATTCATGATTCAATTCATGATTCATGATTTATAATTCAATTCATGATTCATGATTCATGATTCATTTCATGATTCAATTCATGGTTCATGAATCTTGTTTCAATTCATGATTTATTTCATGATTCATGATTCAATTCATGATTCAATGCATGATTCATTATTCATGATTCATGATTTGATTCATGATTCATGATTCAATTCATGCGTCATGAATTATGATTCAATTCATGATTCATGACACAATTCATGATTCATGATTCATGATTCAACTTATGATTCATGATTCAAATAATGATTCATGAATTATAATTCAATTCATAATTCAATTAATGATTTATGATTCAATTCATGATTCATTATTCCTAATTTATGATTCAATTCATGATTCATGATTCGATTCATGATTCATGATTCGATTCATGATTCATGATTCATGATTCGATTCATGATTCATGATTCATGATTCATGGTTCAATTCATGATTCATGATTCGATTCATGATTCATGATTCGATTCATGATTCATGATTCGATTCATGATTCATGATTCAATTCATGATTCATGATTCATAATTCAATTCATGATTTGTGATTCATGATTCGATTCATGATTCATGATTCGATTCATGATTCATTTCATGATTCATGATTTGTTTCATGATTCATGATTCATTTTTTGATTCATGATTCATGATTCGATTCATGATTCATGATTCAATTCATGATTCATGATTCAATTCATGATTCATGATTTAATTCATGATTCATGATTTATGATTCAATTCATGATTCACTTAATGATTCATGATTCAATTCATGATTCATGATTCATGATTGGACTCATGATTCATTATTGAAATCATGATTCATGATTCAATTCATGATTCATGAATCATTTCATGATTCATGATTCATGATTCAATATATGATTCATGATTCAATGCATGATTCATGATTCATGATTCCATTCATGATTCACATTTGAATTCATGATTCATTTCATGATTCATGATTCATTTCATGATTCATGATTCAATTCATAATTCATGATTCATGAATCATGATTCAATTCATGATTCATTATTCAATTCATGATTCATGATTCAATACATGGTTCGTGAATCTTGATTCAATTCATGATTTATTTCATGATTCATGATTCAATTCATGATTCAATCCATGATTCTTGATTTAATTCATGTATCAATTCATGATTCATTATTCAAATCATGATTCATGATTCAATTCATGATTCATGAATCATTTCATGATTCATTATTCAATTCATGATTCATGATTCATGATTCATGATTCAATTCATGATTCATGATTCATTTCATGATTCATTTCATGATTTATGATTCGATTCATGATTCCATTCATGATTCATGATTCATGATTCAATTCATGATTCATGATTCAATTCATGATTTATGATTCAATTCATGATTCATGATTCAATTCATGATTCATGATTTATTTCATCATTCAATTCATGGTTCATGAATCTTGATTCAATTCATGTATCAATTCATGATTCATGATTCAATGCATGATTCATGATTCGATTTATGATTCATGATTCAATTCATGATTCATTATTCAATTCATGATTCATGATTCATGATTCAATTCATGATTTATGATTCATTTCATGATTCATTTCATGATTTATGATTCAATTCATGATTCATGATTCCATTCATGATTCATGATTCAATTCATGATTGATGATTGAATTCATGATTCATGATTCAATTCATGATTCATGATTTATTTCATGATTCAATTCATGGTTCATGAATCTTGATTCAATTCATGATTCATGATTCAATTCATGATTCATGATTCATGATTCGATTTTTGATTCATGATTTATTTCATGATTCATTTCATGATTCATTTCATGATTCATGATTTATTTCATGATTCATTTCATGATTCATGATTGATGATTCAATTCACGATTCAGATCATTATTCTTTTTATTATTCATAATTCATGATTCAATTCATGATTCAATTCATGATTCATGATTCATGATTCTATTCATGATTCATGATTCATTTAATGATTCATGATTCTTGATTCATGATTCAATTCATGATTCAAATTATGATTCATGATTCAATTCATGATTCATGATTCATGATTCATGATTCATGATTCGATTCATGATTCATGATTAATGATTCAATTTGTGATTCATGATTCAATTCATGATTCATGATTCATTTCATGATTCATTTCATGATTTATGATTCAATTCTTGATTCAAATCATGATTCATGAGTCATGATTTAATTCATGATTCATGATTTATAATTCAGTTCATGATTCATGATTCATAATTCAATTCATGATTCATGAATCAATTCATGATTCAATTCATGATTCATGATTCGATTCATGATTCATGATTCGATTCATGATTTATGATTCGATTCATGATTCATGATTCGATTCATGATTCATGATTCATGATTCGATTCATGATTTGATTCATGATTTATGATTCAATTAATGATTCATGATTCAATTCATGATTCATGATTCAATTCATGATTCATGATTCAATTCATGATTCATGATTAATGATTTAATTCGTGATTCATGATTCAATTCATGATTCATTATTCATTTCATGATTCATTTCATGATTTATGATTCAGTTCTTGATTCAAATCATGATTCATGATTCATGATTTAATTCATGATTCATGATTCGATTCATGATTCATGATTCAATTCATGATTCATGATTCATGATTCAATTCATGGTTCATGAATCTTGATTCAATTCATGATTTATTTCATGATTCATGATTCAATTCATGATTCAATCCATGATTCATGATTCA
>NW_027447683.1:0-26534 GCF_038048845.1 Mixophyes fleayi | reverse complement strand
TATTCATGATTCATGATTCGATTCATGATTTAAGATGCATGATTCAATTCATGATTCATGATTCAATTCATGATTCATGATTCAATTCATGATTCATAATTCATGATTCATGATTCAATTCATGATTCATGATTCAATTCATGATTCGAATCCTGATTCAATTCAAGATTCGAATCCTGATTCAATTCATGATTCATGATTCAATTCATGATTCAATTCATGATTCATGATTCATGATTGAATTCATGATTCATGATTCATGATTCATGGGTCAATTCATGATTCATGATTCATGATTCAATTTATGATTCATGATTCATGATTCATGATTCATGATTCGATTCATGATTCATGATTCATGATTCAATTTATGATTCATGATTCATGATTCAATTCATGATTCATGATTCGTTTCATGATTCTTGATTCATGATTCATGATTCGATTCATGATTCATGATTCATGATTCAATTCATGATTCATGATTCATGATTCATGATTCATGATTCAATTCATGATTCAATTTATTATTCATGATTCATGATTCATAATTTAATTCATGATTCAATTTATGATTCATGATTCAATTCATGATTCAATTCATGATTCATGATTCATGATTCAATTCATGATTCATGATTAAATTCATGATTCATGATTCGATTCATGATTCATGATTCAATTCATGATTCATAATTCATGATTCATGATTCAATTCATGATTCAAGATTCAATTCGTGATTCATAATTCATGATTCATGATTCAATTCATGATTCATGATTCAATTCATGATTCGAATCCTGATTTAATTCATGATTCGAATCCTGATTCAATTCATGATTCATGATTCATGATTCAATTCATGATTCATGATTCATGATTCAATTCATGATTCATGATTCATGATTCATGATTCATGAGTCAATTCATGATTCATGATTCAATTCATAATTCATGATTCATGATTCATGATTCATTATTCGATTCATGATTCATGATTCAATTTATAATTCATGATTCATGATTCAATTCATGATTCATGATTCGTTTCATGATTCTTGATTCATGATTCATGATTCGATTCATGATTCATGATTCAAATTATGATACATGATTCAGGATTAAATTCATGATTCATGATTCATGATTCATGATTCATGATTCAATTCATAATTCATGATTAATGATTCATGATTCAATTCATGATTTATGATTCATGATTCATGATTCAATTCATGATTCATGATTCATGATTCAATTCATGATACATGATTCATGATTTATGATTCGATTCATTATTCATGATTCATGATTCATGATTAAATTCATGATTCATGATTCAATTCATGATTCATGATTCATGATTCATGATTCGTGATTCAATTCATGATTCATGATTCATGATTCAATTCATGATTCATGATTCATCATTCGATTCATGATTCTTGATTCATGATTCATGATTCAATTCATGATTCATGATTCATGATTCAATTCATGATTCATGATTCATGATTCATGATTCAATTCATGATTCATGATTCATGATTCATGATTCAATTCATGATTTATGATTCATGATTCAATTCATGATTCATGATTTAATTCATGATTCAATTCATGATTCATGATTCGATTCATGATTCATGATTCAATTCATGATTCATTATTCAATTCATGATTCATAATTCGATTCATGATTCATGATTCAATTCATGATTCATGATTCAATTCATGATTCATGATTCATGATTCAATTCATGATTCAATTCATGATTAATGATTCATGATTCAATTTATTATTCATGATTCATGATTTAATTCATGATTCAATTCATGATTCATGATTCAATTTATTATTCATGATTCATGGTTTATAATTCAATTCATGATTCATGATTCATGGTTCAATTCATAATTCATGATTCGATTCATGATTCAATTCATGATTCATAAATCATGATTCATAATTCATGATTCGATTCATTATTCAATTCATGATTCATAAATCATGATTCATAATTCACGATTCATGATTCAATTCCTGATTCATGATTCAATTCATGATTCATAAATCATGATTCATGATTCAATTCCTGATTCATGATTCAATTCATGATTAATAATTTATGATTCATGATTCAATTCATGATTCGAATCCTGATTCAATTTATGATTCATGATTTGATTTATGATTCATGATTCAATTCATGATACATGATTCATGATTTATGATTCGATTCATTATTCATGATTCATGATTCATGATTAAATTCATGATTCATGATTCAATTCATGATTCATGATTCATGATTCATGATTCGTGATTCAATTCATGATTCATGATTCATGATTCAATTCATGATTCATGATTCATGATTCCTGATTCATGATTCGATTCATGATTCATGATTCATGATTCAATTCATGATTCATGCTTCAAGATTCATGATTCATGATTCGATTCATGATTCATGATTCAATTCATGATTAATGATTCATGATTCAATTCATGATTTATGATTCAATTCATGATTCATGATTCATGATTCGATTCATGATTCTTGATTCTTGATTCATGATTCGTGATTCAATTCCTGATTCATGATTCAATTCATGATTCATGATTCAATTCATGATTCATAAATCATGATTCATGATTCATGATTCATGATTCAATTCCTGATTCATGATTCAATTCATGATTAATAATTTATGATTCATGATTCAATTCATGATTCGAATCCTGATTCAATTTATGATTCATGATTTGATTTATGATTCATGATTCATGATTCAATTCATGATTCATGATTCATGATTCATGATTCATGATTTGATTTATGATTCATGATTCATGATTCATGATTCAATTCATGATTCATGATTCATGATTCAATTCATGATTCATGATTCGATTCATGATTTTCAATTCATGATTCATGATTCGATTCATGATTCATGATTCATGATTCACTTCATGATTCAATTCATGATTCATGATTCAATTCATGTTTCAATTCATGATTCATGATTCAATTCTTGATTCATGATTTAATTCATGATTCATGATTCATGATTCAATTTATGATTCATGATTCAATTCATGATTCATAATTCACGATTCAATTCATGATTCATGATTCAATTCATGATTCAATTTATGATTCATGATTCATGATTCATGATTTAATTCATGATTCAATTCATGATTCATGATTCAATTCATGATTCAATTCATTATTCATGATTCATGATTCAATTCATGATTCATGATTCAATGCATGATTCATGATTCAATTCATGATTCATGATTCAATTCATTTTTCATGATTCATGATTCAATTAATGATTCATGATTCAATTCATGATTCATGATTCATGATTCATGATTCATGATTCATGATTCAATTCATGATTCAATTCATGATTCATAATTCATGATTCATGATTCAATTCATGATTCATGATTCAATTCATGTTTCGAATCCTGATTCAATTCATGATTCATGATTCAACTCATGATTCATGATTCATGATTCAATTCATGATTCATAATTCATGATTCATGATTCATGATTCGATTCATGATTCATGATTCATGATTCATGATTCAATTCATGATTCCTGATTCATGATTCGATTCATGATTCATGATTCATGATTCAATTCATGATTCATGATTCAAGATTCATGATTCATGATTCGATTCATGATTCATGATTCAATTCATGATTAATGATTCATGATTCAATTCATGATTCATGATTCAATTCATGATTCAATTCATGATTCATGATTCGATTCATGATTCTTGATTAATGATTCGATTCATGATTAATGATTCATGATTCATGATTAATGATTCATGATTCAATTCATGATTCATGATTCAATTATTATTCATGATTCATGATTCGATTTATGATTCATGATTCGATTCATGATTCTTGATTCATGATTCATGATTCAATTCATGATTCATGATTCATGATTCAATTCATGATTCATGATTCATGATTCAATTCATGATTCAATTCATGATTCATGATTGATGAATTCAATTCATGATTCATGATTCATGATTTATGATTCAATTCATGATTCAATTCATGATTCATGATTCAATTCATGATTCATGATTCAATTCATGATTCATGATTCATGATTCAATTCATGATTCAATTTATGATTCATGATTCATGATTCATAATTTAATTCATGATTCAATTTATGATTCATGATTCAATTCATGATTCATGATTTAATTCATGATTCATGATTCAATTCATGATTCATGATTCATGATTCAATTCATGATTCAATTTATGATTCATGATTCATGATTCATAATTTAATTCATGATTCAATTTATGATTCATGATTCAATTCATGATTCAATTCATGATTCATGATTCATGATTCAATTCATGATTCATGATTCAATTCATGATTCATGATTAAATTCATGATTCATGATTCGATTCATGATTTAAGATGCATGATTCAATTCATGATTCATGATTCAATTCATGATTCATGATTCAATTCATGATTCATAATTCATGATTCATGATTCAATTCATGATTCATGATTCAATTCATTTTTCATGATTCATGATTCAATTAATGATTCATGATTCAATTCATGATTCATGATTCATGGTTCATGATTCAATTCATGATTCAATTCATGATTCATAATTCATGATTCATGATTCAATTCATGATTCATGATTCAATTCATGTTTCGAATCCTGATTCAATTCATGATTCATGATTCAACTCATGATTCATGATTCATGATTCAATTCATGATTCATAATTCATGATTCATGATTCATGATTCGATTCATGATTCATGATTCATGATTCAATTCATGATTCCTGATTCATGATTCGATTCATGATTCATGATTTATGATTCAATTCATGATTCATGATTCAAGATTCATGATTCATGATTCAATTCATGATTAATGATTCATGATTCAATTCATGATTCATGATTCAATTCATGAATCAATTCATGATTCATGATTCAATTCATGATTCTTGATTAATGATTCGATTCATGATTAATGATTCATGATTCATGATTAATGATTCATGATTCAATTCATGATTCATGATTCAATTCATGATTCATGATTCATGATTCGATTTATGATTCATGATTCGATTCATGATTCTTGATTCATGATTCATGATTCAATTCATGATTCATGATTCATGATTCAATTCATGATTCATGATTCATGATTCAATTCATGATTCAATTCATGATTCATGATTGATGAATTCAATTCATGATTCATGATTCATTATTTATGATTCAATTCATGATTCAATTCATGATTCATGATTCAATTCATGATTCATGATTCAATTCATGATTCATGATTCATGATTCAATTCATGATTCAATTTATGATTCATGATTCATGATTCATAATTTAATTCATGATTCAATTTATGATTCATGATTCAATTCATGATTCAATTCATGATTCATGATTCATGATTCAATTCATGATTCATGATTAAATTCATGATTCATGATTCGATTCATGATTCATGATTCAATTCATGATTCATAATTCATGATTCATGATTCAATTCATGATTCAAGATTCAATTCGTGATTCATAATTCATGATTCATGATTCAATTCATGATTCATGATTCAATTCATGATTCATGATTCAATTCATGATTCGAATCCTGATTTAATTCATGATTCGAATCCTGATTCAATTCATGATTCATGATTCATGATTCAATTCATGATTCATGATTCATGATTCAATTCATGATTCATGATTCATGATTCATGAGTCAATTCATGATTCATGATTCAATTCATAATTCATGATTCATGATTCATGATTCATTATTCGATTCATGATTCATGATTCAATTTATAATTCATGATTCATGATTCAATTCATGATTCATGATTCATGATTCATGATTCGATTCATGATTCATGATTCAAATTATGATACATGATTCAGGATTAAATTCATGATTCATGATTCATGATTCATGATTCATGATTCAATTCATAATTCATGATTAATGATTCATGATTCAATTCATGATTTATGATTCATGATTCATGATTCAATTCATGATTCATGATTCATGATTCAATTCATGATACATGATTCATGATTTATGATTCGATTCATTATTCATGATTCATGATTCATGATTAAATTCATGATTCATGATTCAATTCATGATTCATGATTCATGATTCATGATTCGTGATTCAATTCATGATTCATGATTCATGATTCAATTCATGATTCATGATTCATGATTCCTGATTCATGATTCGATTCATGATTCATGATTCATGATTCAATTCATGATTCATGATTCAAGATTCATGATTCATGATTCGATTCATGATTCATGATTCAATTCATGATTAATGATTCATGATTCAATTCATGATTCATGATTCATCATTCGATTCATGATTCTTGATTCATGATTCATGATTCAATTCATGATTCATGATTCATGATTCAATTCATGATTCATGATTCATGATTCATGATTCAATTCATGATTCATGATTCATGATTCATGATTCAATTCATGATTTATGATTCATGATTCAATTCATGATTCATGATTTAATTCATGATTCAATTCATGATTCATGATTCGATTCATGATTCATGATTCAATTCATGATTCATGATTCAATTCATGATTCATGATTCGATTCATGATTCATGATTCAATTCATGATTCATGATTCAATTCATGATTCATGATTCATGATTCAATTCATGATTCAATTCATGATTAATGATTCATGATTCAATTTATTATTCATGATTCATGATTTAATTCATGATTCAATTCATGATTCATGATTCAATTTATTATTCATGATTCATGGTTTATAATTCAATTCATGATTCATGATTCGATTCATGATTCAATTCATGATTCATAAATCATGATTCATAATTCATGATTCGATTCATTATTCAATTCATGATTCATAAATCATGATTCATGATTCATGATTCATGATTCAATTCCTGATTCATGATTCAATTCATGATTCATAAATCATGATTCATGATTCATGATTCAATTCCTGATTCATGATTCAATTCATGATTAATAATTTATGATTCATGATTCAATTCATGATTCGAATCCTGATTCAATTTATGATTCATGATTAAATTCATGATTCATGATTCAATTCATGATTCATGATTCATGATTCATGATTCGTGATTCAATTCATGATTCATGATTCAATTCATGATTCATGATTCATGATTCCTGATTCATGATTCGATTCATGATTCATGATTCATGATTCAATTCATGATTCATGATTCAAGATTCATGATTCATGATTCGATTCATGATTCATGATTCAATTCATGATTAATGATTCATGATTCAATTCATGATTCATGATTCAATTCATGATTCATGATTCATGATTCGATTCATGATTCTTGATTCATGATTCATGATTCAATTCATGATTCATGATTCATGATTCAATTCATGATTCATGATTCATGATTCATGATTCAATTCATGATTCATGATTCATGATTCATGATTCAATTCATGATTTATGATTCATGATTCAATTCATGATTCATGATTTAATTCATGATTCAATTCATGATTCATTATTCGATTCATGATTCATTATTCAATTCATGATTCATGATTCAATTCATGATTCATGATTCGATTCATGATTCATGATTCAATTCATGATTCATGATTCAATTCATGATTCATGATTCATGATTCAATTCATGATTCAATTCATGATTAATGATTCATGATTCAATTTATTATTCATGATTCATGATTTAATTCATGATTCAATTCATGATTCATGATTCAATTTATTATTCATGATTCATGATTTATAATTCAATTCATGATTCATGATTCATGGTTCAATTCATAATTCATGATTCGATTCATGATTCAATTTATGATTCATAAATCATGATTCATAATTCATGATTCGATTCATTATTCAATTCATGATTCATAAATCATGATTCATGATTCATGATTCATGATTCAATTCCTGATTCATGATTCAATTCATGATTAATAATTTATGATTCATGATTCAATTCATGATTCGAATCCTGATTCAATTTATGATTCATGATTTGATTTATGACTCATGATTCATGATTCAATTCATGATTCATGATTCATGATTCATGATTCATGATTTGATTTATGATTCATGATTCATGTTTCATGATTCAATTCATGATTCATGATTCATGATTCAATTCATGATTCATGATTCGATTCATGATTTTCAATTCATGATTCATGATTCGATTCATGATTCATGATTCATGATTCACTTCATGATTCAATTCATGATTCATGATTCAATTCATGTTTCAATTCATGATTCATGATTCAATTCTTGATTCATGATTTAATTCATGATTCATGATTCATGATTCAATTTATGATTCATGATTCAATTCATGATTCATAATTCACGATTCAATTCATGATTCATGATTCAATTCATGATTCAATTTATGATTCATGATTCATGATTCATGATTTAATTCATGATTCAATTCATGATTCATGATTCAATTCATGATTCAATTCATTATTCATGATTCATGATTCAATTCATGATTCATGATTCAATGCATGATTCATGATTCAATTCATGATTCATGATTCAATTCATTTTTCATGATTCATGATTCAATTAATGATTCATGATTCAATTCATGATTCATGATTCATGATTCATGATTCATGATTCATGATTCAATTCATGATTCAATTCATGATTCATAATTCATGATTCATGATTCAATTCATGATTCATGATTCAATTCATGTTTCGAATCCTGATTCAATTCATGATTCATGATTCAACTCATGATTCATGATTCATGATTCAATTCATGATTCATAATTCATGATTCATGATTCATGATTCGATTCATGATTCATGATTCATGATTCATGATTCAATTCATGATTCCTGATTCATAATTCGATTCATGATTCATGATTCATGATTCAATTCATGATTCATGATTCAAGATTCATGATTCATGATTCGATTCATGATTCAATTCATGATTAATGATTCATGATTCAATTCATGATTCATGATTCAATTCATGATTCAATTCATGATTCATGATTCGATTCATGATTCTTGATTAATGATTCGATTCATGATTAATGATTCATGATTCATGATTAATGATTCATGATTCATGATTAATGATTCATGATTCAATTCATGATTCATGATTCAATTATTATTCATGATTCATGATTCGATTTATGATTCATGATTCGATTCATGATTCTTGATTCATGATTCATGATTCAATTCATGATTCATGATTCATGATTCAATTCATGATTCATGATTCATGATTCAATTCATGATTCAATTCATGATTCATGATTGATGAATTCAATTCATGATTCATGATTCATGATTTATGATTCAATTCATGATTCAATTCATGATTCATGATTCAATTCATGATTCATGATTCATGATTCAATTCATGATTCAATTTATGATTCATGATTCATGATTCATAATTTAATTCATGATTCAATTTATGATTCATGATTCAATTCATGATTCATGATTCAATTCATGATTCATGATTCAATTCATGATTCATGATTCATGATTCAATTCATGATTCAATTTATGATTCATGATTCATGATTCATAATTTAATTCATGATTCAATTTATGATTCATGATTCAATTCATGATTCAATTCATGATTCATGATTCATGATTCAATTCATGATTCATGATTCAATTCATGATTCATGATTAAATTCATGATTCATGATTAAATTCATGATTCATGATTCGATTCATGATTTAAGATGCATGATTCAATTCATGATTCATGATTCAATTCATGATTCATGATTCAATTCATGATTCATGATTCATGATTCAATTCATGATTCATGATTCAATTCATTTTTCATGATTCATGATTCAATTAATGATTCATGATTCAATTCATGATTCATGATTCATGATTCATGATTCATGGTTCATGATTCAATTCATGATTCAATTCATGATTCATAATTCATGATTCATGATTCAATTCATGATTCATGATTCAATTCATGTTTCGAATCCTGATTCAATTCATGATTCATGATTCAACTCATGATTCATGATTTATGATTCAATTCATGATTCATAATTCATGATTCATGATTCATGATTCGATTCATGATTCATGATTCATGATTCAATTCATGATTCCTGATTCATGATTCGATTCATGATTCATGATTTATGATTCAATTCATGATTCATGATTCAAGATTCATGATTCATGATTCGATTCATGATTCAATTCATGATTAATGATTCATGATTCACTTCATGATTCATGATTCAATTCATGAATCAATTCATGATTCATGATTCAATTCATGATTCTTGATTAATGATTCGATTCATGATTAATGATTCATGATTCATGATTAATGATTCATGATTCAATTCATGATTCATGATTCAATTCATGATTCATGATTCATGATTCGATTTATGATTCATGATTCGATTCATGATTCTTGATTCATGATTCAATTCATGATTCATGATTCATGATTCAATTCATGATTCATGATTCATGATTCAATTCATAAATCAATTCATGATTCATGATTGATGAATTCAATTCATGATTCATGATTCATGATTTATGATTCAATTCATGATTCAATTCATGATTCATGATTCAATTCATGATTCATGATTCAATTCATGATTCATGATTCATGATTCAATTCATGATTCAATTTATGATTCATGATTCATGATTCATAATTTAATTCATGATTCAATTTATGATTCATGATTCAATTCATGATTCAATTCATGATTCATGATTCATGATTCAATTCATGATTCAATTCATGATTCATGATTCATGATTCAATTCATGATTCATGATTCAATTCATGATTCATGATAAATTCATGATTCATGATTCGATTCATGATTTAAGATGCATGATTCAATTCATGATTCATGATTCAATTCATGATTCATGATTCAATTCATGATTCATAATTCATGATTCATGATTCAATTCATGATTCATGATTCAATTCATGATTCGAATCCTGATTCAATTCATGATTCGAATCCTGATTCAATTCATGATTCATGATTCATGATTCAATTCATGATTCATGATTCATGATTGAATTCATGATTCATGATTCATGGGTCAATTCATGATTCATGATTCATGATTCAATTTATGATTCATAAATCATGATTCATGATTCATGATTCATGATTCAATTCCTGATTCATGATTCAATTCATGATTAATAATTTATGATTCATGATTCAATTCATGATTCGAATCCTGATTCAATTTATGATTCATGATTTGATTTATGATTCATGATTCATGATTCAATTCATGATTAATGATTCATGATTCATGATTCATGATTTGATTTATGATTCATGATTCATGATTCATTATTCAATTCATGATTCATGATTCATGATTCAATTCATGATTCATGATTCGATTCATGATTTTCGATTCATGATTCATGATTCGATTCATGATTCATGATTCACTTCATGATTCAATTCATGATTCATGATTCAATTCATGTTTCAATTCATGATTCATGATTCAATTCATGATTCATGATTTAATTCATGATTCATAATTCACGATTCAATTCATGATTCATGATTCAATTCATGATTCAATTTATGATTCATGATTCATGATTCATGATTTAATTCATGATTCAATTCATGATTCATGATTCAATTCATGATTCAATTCATTATTCATGATTCATGATTCAATTCATGATTCATGATTCAATGCATGATTCATGATTCAATTCATGATTCATGATTCAATTCATTTTTCATGATTCATGATTCAATTAATGATTCATAATTCAATTCATGATTCATGATTCATGATTCATGATTCATGATTCATGATTCAATTCATGATTCAATTCATGATTCATAATTCATGATTCATGATTCAATTCATGATTCATGATTCAATTCATGTTTCGAATCCTGATTCAATTCATGATTCATGATTCAACTCATGATTCATGATTCATGATTCAATTCATGATTCATGATTCATGATTCATGATTCATGATTCGATTCATGATTCATGATTCATGATTCATGATTCAATTCATGATTCCTGATTCATGATTCGATTCATGATTCATGATTCATGATTCAATTCATGATTCATGATTCAAGATTCATGATTCATGATTCGATTCATGATTCATGATTCAATTCATGATTAATGATTCATGATTCAATTCATGATTCATGATTCAATTCATGATTCAATTCATGATTCATGATTCGATTCATGATTCTTGATTAATGATTCGATTCATGATTAATGATTCATGATTCAATTCATGATTCATGATTCAATTCATGATTCATGATTCATGATTCGATTCATGATTCTTGATTCATGATTCATGATTCAATTCATGATTCATGATTCATGATTCAATTCATGATTCATGATTCAATTCATGATTCAATTCATGATTCATGATTGATGAATTCAATTCATGATTCAATTCATGATTCATGATTGATGAATTCAATTCATGATTCATGATTCATGATTTATGATTCAATTCATGATTCAATTCATGATTCATGATTCAATTCATGATTCATGATTCATGATTCAATTCATGATTCAATTTATGATTCATGATTCATGATTCATAATTTAATTCATGATTCAATTTATGATTCATGATTCAATTCATGATTCAATTCATGATTCATGATTCATGATTCAATTCATGATTCATGATTCAATTCATGATTCATGATTCAATTCATGATTCATGATTCGATTCATGATTTAAGATGCATGATTCAATTCATGATTCATGATTCAATTCATGATTCATGATTCAATTCATGATTCATAATTCATGATTCATGATTCAATTCATGATTCATGATTCAATTCATGATTCGAATCCTGATTCAATTCATGATTCGAATCCTGATTCAATTCATGATTCATGATTCAACTCATGATTCAATTTATGATTCATGATTTATGACTCATGATTCATGATTCGATTCATGATTCATGATTCATGATTCAATTTATGATTCATGATTCATGATTCAATTCATGATTCATGATTCGTTTCATGATTCTTGATTCATGATTCATGATTCGATTCATGATTCATGATTCATGATTCAATTCATGATTCATGATTCATGATTCAATTCATGATTCAATTTATGATTCATGATTCATGATTCATAATTTAATTCATGATTCAATTTATGATTCATGATTCAATTCATGATTCAATTCATGATTCAATTCATGATTCATGATTCATGATTCAATTCATGATTCATGATTAAATTCATGATTCATGATTCGATTCATGATTCATAATTCATGATTCATGATTCAATTCATGATTCAAGATTCAATTCGTGATTCATAATTCATGATTCATGATTCAATTCATGATTCATGATTCAATTCATGATTCGAATCCTGATTTAATTCATGATTCGAATCCTGATTCAATTCATGATTCATGATTCATGATTCAATTCATGATTCATGATTCATGATTCAATTCATGATACATGATTCATGATTCATGATTCATGAGTCAATTCATGATTCATGATTCATGATTCAATTCATAATTCATGATTCATGATTCATGATTCATTATTCGATTCATGATTCATGATTCATGATTCAATTTATAATTCATGATTCATGATTCAATTCATGATTCATGATTCGTTTCATGATTCTTGATTCATGATTCATGATTCGATTCATGATTCATGATTCATGATTCAAATTATGATTCATGATTCAGGATTCAATTCATGATTCATGATTCATGATTCAATTCATGATTCAAGATTCAATTCGTGATTCATAATTCATGATTCATGATTCAATTCATGATTCATGATTCGTTTCATGATTCTTGATTCATGATTCATGATTCGATTCATGATTCATGATTCATGATTCGATTCATGATTCATGATTCATGATTCAATTTATGATTCATGATTCATGATTCAATTCATGATTCATGATTCGTTTCATGATTCTTGATTCATGATTCATGATTCGATTCATGATTCATGATTCAATTCATGATTCATGATTCATGATTCATGATTCATGATTCATGATTCATGATTCATGATTCATGATTCATGATTCAATTCATGATTCAATTTATGATTCATGATTCATGATTCATAATTTAATTCATGATTCAATTTATGATTCATGATTCAATTCATGATTCAATTCATGATTCATGATTCATGATTCAATTCATGATTCATGATTAAATTCATGATTCATGATTCGATTCATGATTAAATTCATGATTCATGATTCGATTCATGATTCATGATTCAATTCATGATTCATAATTCATGATTCATGATTCAATTCATGATTCAAGATTCAATTCGTGATTCATAATTCATGATTCATGATTCAATTCATGATTCATGATTCAATTCATGATTCGAATCCTGATTTAATTCATGATTCGAATCCTGATTCAATTCATGATTCATGATTCATGATTCAATTCATGATTCATGATTCATGATTCAATTCATGATTCATGATTCATGATTCATGAGTCAATTCATGATTCATGATTCATGATTCAATTCATAATTCATGATTCATGATTCATGATTCATTATTCGATTCATGATTCATGATTCATGATTCAATTTATAATTCATGATTCATGATTCAATTCATGATTCATGATTGGTTTCATGATTCTTGATTCATGATTCATGATTCGATTCATGATTCATGATTCATGATTCAAATTATGATTCATGATTCAGGATTCAATTCATGATTCATGATTCATGATTCATGATTTATGATTCAATTCATAATTCCTGATTAATGATTCATGATTCAATTCATGATTTATGATTCATGATTCATGATTCATGATTCAATTCATGATTCATGATTCATGATTCAATTCATGATACATGATTCATGATTTATGATTCAATTCATGATTCATGATTCATGATTCATGATTCGTGATTCAATTCATGATTCATGATTCATGATTCAATTCATGATTAATGATTCATGATTCCTGATTCATGATTCGATTCATGATTCATGATTCATGATTCAATTCATGATTCATGATTCAAGATTCATGATTCATGATTCGATTCATGATTCATGATTCAATTCATGATTAATGATTCATAATTCAATTCATGATTCATGATTCAATTCATGATTCATGATTCATGATTCGATTCATGATTCTTGATTCATGATTCATGATTCAATTCATGATTTATGATTCATGATTCAATTCATGATTCATGATTTAATTCATGATTCAATTCATGATTCATGATTCGATTCATGATTCATGATTCAATTCATGATTCATGATTCAATTCATGATTCATGATTCGATTCATGATTCATGATTCAATTCATGATTCATGATTCGATTCATGATTCATGATTCAATTCATGATTCATGATTCAATTCATGATTCATGATTTATGATTCAATTTATTATTCATGATTCATGATTTAATTCATGATTCAATTCATGATTCATGTTTCAATTTATTATTCATGATTAATGATTTATAATTCAATTCATGATTCATGATTCATGGTTCAATTCATAATTCATGATTCGATTCATGATTCAATTCATGATTCATAAATCATGATTCATAATTCATGATTCGATTCATTATTCAATTCATGATTCATAAATCATGATTCATGATTCAAGATTCAATTCGTGATTCATAATTCATGATTCATGATTCAATTCATGATTCATGATTCAATTCATGATTCGAATCTTGATTTAATTCATGATTCGAATCCTGATTCAATTCATGATTCATGATTCATGATTCAATTCATGATTCATGATTCATGATTCAATTCATGATTCATGATTCATGATTCATGAGTCAATTCATGATTCATGATTCATGATTCAATTCATAATTCATGATTCATGATTCATGATTCATTATTCGATTCATGATTCATGATTCATGATTCAATTTATAATTCATGATTCATGATTCAATTCATGATTCATGATTGGTTTCATGATTCTTGATTCATGATTCATGATTCGATTCATGATTCATAATTCATGATTCAAATTATGATTCATGATTCAGGATTCAATTCATGATTCATGATTCATGATTCATGATTTATGATTCAATTCATAATTCCTGATTAATGATTCATGATTCAATTCATGATTTATGATTCATGATTCATGATTCATGATTCAATTCATGATTCATGATTCATGATTCAATTCATGATACATGATTCATGATTCATGATTCAATTCATGATTCATGATTCATGATTCATGATTCGTGATTCAATTCATGATTCATGATTCATGATTCAATTCATGATTCATGATTCATGATTCCTGATTCATGATTCGATTCATGATTCATGATTCATGATTCAATTCATGATTCATGATTCAATTCATGATTCATGATTCATGATTCGATTCATGATTCTTGATTCATGATTCATGATTCAATTCATGATTTATGATTCATGATTCAATTCATGATTCATGATTTAATTCATGATTCAATTCATGATTCATGATTCGATTCATGATTCATGATTCAATTCATGATTCATGATTCAATTCATGATTCATGATTCGATTCATGATTCATGATTCAATTCATGATTCATGATTCGATTCATGATTCATGATTCAATTCATGATTCATGATTCAATTCATGATTCATGATTTATGATTCAATTTATTATTCATGATTCATGATTTAATTCATGATTCAATTCATGATTCATGTTTCAATTTATTATTCATGATTCATGATTTATAATTCAATTCATGATTCATGATTCATGGTTCAATTCATAATTCATGATTCGATTCATGATTCAATTCATGATTCATAAATCATGATTCATAATTCATGATTCGATTCATTATTCAATTCATGATTCATAAATCATGATTCATGATTCATGATTCAATTCCTGATTCATGATTCAATTCATGATTCATAAATCATGATTCATAATTCATGATTCATGATTCAATTCCTGATTCATGATTCAATTCATGATTAATAATTTATGATTCATGATTCAATTCATGATTCGAATCCTGATTCAATTTATGATTCATGATTTGATTTATGATTCATGATTCATGATTCAATTCATGATTCATGATTCATGATTCATGATTCGATTTATGATTCATAATTCATGATTCATGATTCAATTCATGATTCATGATTCATGATTCAATTCATGATTCATGATTCGATTCATGATTTTCGATTCATGATTCATGATTCGATTCATGATTCATGATTCATGATTCACTTCATGATTCAATTCATGATTCATGATTCAATTCATGTTTCAATTCATGATTCATGATTCAATTCATGATTCATGATTCAATTCATGATTCATGATTCATGATTCAATTTATGATTCATGATTCAATTCATGATTCATAATTCACGATTCAATTCATGATTCATGATTCAATTCATGATTCAATTTATGATTCATGATTCATGATTTAATTCATGATTCAATTCATGATTCATGATTCAATTCATGATTCAATTTATGATTCATGATTCATGATTCATGATTTAATTCATGATTCAATTCATGAGTCATGATTCAATTCATGATTCATGATTCAATGCATGATTCATGATTCAATTCATGATTCCTGATTTAATTCATTTTTCATGATTCATGATTCAATTAATGATTCATGATTCCATTCATGATTCATGATTCATGATTCATGATTCAATTCATGATTCATAATTCATGATTCATGATTCAATTCATGATTCATGATTCAATTCATGTTTCGAATCCTGATTCACTTCATGATTCATGATTCAACTCATGATTCATGATTCATGATTCATGATTCGATTCATGATTCATGATTCATGATTCAATTCATGATTCCTGATTCATGATTCGATTCATGATTCATGATTCATGATTCAATTCATGAATCATGATTCAAGATTCATGATTCATGATTCGATTCATGATTCATGATTCAATTCATGATTAATGATTCATGATTCAATTCATGATTCATGATTCAATTCATGATTCAATTCATGATTCATGATTCGATTCATGATTCTTGATTAATGATTCGATTCATGATTAATGATTCATGATTCAATTCATGATTCATGATTCAATTCATGATTCATGATTCATGATTCGATTCATGATTCTTGATTCATGATTCATGATTCAATTCATGATTCATGATTCATGATTCAATTCATGATTCATGATTCATGATTCAATTCATGATTTATGATTCATGATTCAATTCATGATTCATGATTTAATTCATGATTCAATTCATGATTCATGATTCGATTCATGATTCATGATTCAATTCATGATTCATGATTCAATTCATGATTCATGATTCGATTCATGATTCATGATTCAATTCATGATTCATGATTCAATTCATGATTCATGATTCATGATTCAATTCATGATTCAATTCATGATTCATGATTCATGATTCAATTTATTATTCATGATTCATGATTTAATTCATGATTCATGATTCAATTTATTATTCATGATTCATGATTTATAATTCAATTCATGATTCATTATTCATGGTTCAATTCATGATTCATGATTCGATTCATGATTCAATTCATGATTCATAAATCATGATTCATGATTCATGATTCAATTCATGATTCATTATTCATGGTTCAATTCATGATTCATGATTCGATTCATGATTCAATTCATGATTCATAAATCATGATTCATGATTCATGATTCGATTCATGATTCAATTCATGATTCATAAATCATGATTCATGATTCATGATTCAATTACTGATTCATGATTCAATTCATGATTCATAAATCATGATTCATGATTCATGATTCAATTCCTGATTCATGATTCAATTCATGATTAATAATTTATGATTCATGATTCAATTCATGATTCGAATCCTGATTCAATTTATGATTCATGATTTGATTTATGATTCATGATTCATGATTCAATTCATGATTCATGATTCATGATTCATGATTCATGATTCGATTTATGATTCATGATTCATGATTTATGATTCAATTCATGATTCATGATTCATGATTCAATTCATGATTCATGATTCGATTCATGATTTTCGATTCATGATTCATGATTCGATTCATGATTCATGATTCATGATTCACTTCATGATTCAATTCATGATTCATGATTCAATTCATGTTTCAATTTATGATTCATGATTCAATTCATGATTCATGATTCAATTCATGATTCATGATTCATGATTCAATTTATGATTCATGATTCAATTCATGATTCATAATTCACGATTCAATTCATGATTCATGATTCAATTCATGATTCATGATTCAATTCATGATTCAATTTATGATTCATGATTCATGATTCATGATTCAATTCATGATTCCTGATTCATGATTCAATTCATGATTCATGATTCAATGCATGATTCAATTCATGATTCATGATTCAATTCATTTTTCATGATTCATGATTCAATTAATGATTCATGATTCAATTCATGATTCATGATTCATGATTCATGATTCATGATTCAATTCATGATTCAATTCATGATTCATAATTCATGATTCATGATTCAATTCATGATTCATGATTCAATTCATGTTTCGAATCCTGATTCAATTCATGATTCATGATTCAACTCATGATTCATGATTCATGATTCAATTCATGATTCATGATTCATGATTCATGATTCGATTCATGATTCATGATTCATGATTCATGATTCAATTCATGATTCCTGATTCATGATTCGATTCATGATTCATGATTCATGATTCAATTCATGATTCATGATTCAAGATTCATGATTCATGATTCGATTCATGATTCATGATTCAATTCATGATTAATGATTCATGATTCAATTCATGATTCATGATTCAATTCATGATTCAATTCATGATTCATGATTCGATTCATGATTCTTGATTAATGATTTGATTCATGATTAATGATTCATGATTCAATTCATGATTCATGATTCAATTCATGATTCATGATTCGATTCATGATTCTTGATTCATGATTCATGATTCAATTCATGATTCATGATTCAATTCATGATTCATGATTCATGATTCATGATTCAATTCATGATTTATGATTCATGATTCAATTCATGATTCATGATTTAATTCATGATTCAATTCATGATTCATGATTCGATTCATGATTCATGATTCAATTCATGATTCAATTCATGATTCATGATTCGATTCATGATTCATGATTCAATTCATGATTCATGATTCAATTCATGATTCATGATTCATGATTCAATTCATGATTCAATTCATGATTCATGATTCAATTTATTATTCATGATTCATGATTTAATTCATGATTCAATTCATGATTCATGATTCAATTTAATATTCATGATTCATGATTTATAATTCAATTCATGATTCATGATTCATGGTTCAATTCATGATTCATGATTCGATTCATGATTCAATTCATGATTCATAAATCATGAATTATGATTCATGATTCGATTCATGATTCAATTCATGATTCATAAATCATGATTCATGATTCATGATTCATGATTCAATTCCTGATTCATGATTCAATTCATGATTCATAAATCATGATTCATGATTCATGATTCAATTCATGATTTATGATTCAATTCATGTTTCGAATCCTGATTCAATTCATGATTCATGATTCAACTCATGATTCATGATTCATGATTCAATTCATGATTCATGATTCATGATTCATGATTCATGATTCGATTCATGATTCATGATTCATGATTCATGATTCAATTCATGATTCCTGATTCATGATTCGATTCATGATTCATGATTCATGATTCAATTCATGATTCATGATTCAAGATTCATGATTCATGATTCGATTCATGATTCATGATTCAATTCATGATTAATGATTCATGATTCAATTCATGATTCATGATTCAATTCATGATTCAATTCATGATTCATGATTCGATTCATGATTCTTGATTAATGATTCGATTCATGATTAATGATTCATGATTCAATTCATGATTCATGATTCAATTCATGATTCATGATTCATGATTCGATTCATGATTCTTGATTCATGATTCATGATTCAATTCATGTTTCATGATTCAATTCATGATTCATGATTCATGATTCATGATTCAATTCATGATTTATGATTCATGATTCAATTCATGATTCATGATTTAATTCATGATTCAATTCATGATTCATGATTCGATTCATGATTCATGATTCAATTCATGATTCAATTCATGATTCATGATTCGATTCATGATTCATGATTCAATTCATGATTCATGATTCAATTCATGATTCATGATTCATGATTCAATTCATGATTCAATTCATGATTCATGATTCATGATTCAATTTATTATTCATGATTCATGATTTAATTCATGATTCAATTCATGATTCATGATTCAATTTATTATTCATGATTCATGATTTATAATTCAATTCATGATTCATGATTCATGGTTCAATTCATGATTCATGATTCGATTCATGATTCAATTCATGATTCATAAATCATGAATTATGATTCATGATTCGATTCATGATTCAATTCATGATTCATAAATCATGATTCATGATTCATGATTCATGATTCAATTCCTGATTCATGATTCAATTCATGATTCATAAATCATGATTCATGATTCATGATTCAATTCCTGATTCATGATTCAATTCATGATTAATAATTTATGATTCATGATTCAATTCATGATTCGAATCCTGATTCAATTTATGATTCATGATTTGATTTATGATTCATGATTCATGATTCAATTCATGATTCATGGTTCATGATTCATGATTCATGATTCGATTTATGATTCATGATTCATGATTCATGATTCAATTCATGATTCATGATTCATGATTCAATTCATGATTCATGATTCATGATTCATGATTTTCGATTCATGATTCATGATTCGATTCATGATTCATGATTCATGATTCACTTCATGATTCAACTCATGATTCATGATTCAATTCATGTTTCAATTCATGATTCATGATTCAATTCATGATTCATGATTCAATTCATGATTCATGATTCATGATTCGATTCATGATTCATGATTCATGATTCAATTCATGATTCATGATTCAAGATTCATGATTCATGATTCGATTCATGATTCATGATTCAATTCATGATTCATGATTCAATTCATGATTCATGATTCGATTCATGATTCTTGATTCATGATTCATGATTCAATTCATGATTTATGATTCATGATTCAATTCATGATTCATGATTTAATTCATGATTCAATTCATGATTCATGATTCGATTCATGATTCATGATTCAATTCATGATTTTCGATTCATGATTCATGATTCGATTCATGATTCATGATTCATGATTCACTTCATGATTCAACTCATGATTCATGATTCAATTCATGTTTCAATTCATGATTCATGATTCAATTCATGATTCATGATTCAATTCATGATTCATGATTCAATTCATGATTCATGATTCATGATTCGATTCATGATTCATGATTCATGATTCAATTCATGATTCATGATTCAAGATTCATGATTCATGATTCGATTCATGATTCATGATTCAATTCATGATTAATGATTCATGATTCAATTCATGATTCATGATTCAATTCATGATTCATGATTCATGATTCGATTCATGATTCTTGATTCATGATTCAATTCATGATTTATGATTCATGATTCAATTCATGATTCATGATTTAATTCATGATTCAATTCATGATTCATGATTCGATTCATGATTCATGATTCAATTCATGATTCATGATTCAATTCATGATTCATGATTCGATTCATGATTCATGATTCAATTCATGATTCATGATTCAATTCATGATTCATGATTTATGATTCAATTTATTATTCATGATTCATGATTTAATTCATGATTCAATTCATGATTCATGTTTCAATTTATTATTCATGATTCATGATTTATAATTCAATTCATGATTCATGATTCATGGTTCAATTCATAATTCATGATTCGATTCATGATTCAATTCATGATTCATAAATCATGATTCATAATTCATGATTCGATTCATTATTCAATTCATGATTCATAAATCATGATTCATGATTCATGATTCAATTCCTGATTCATGATTCAATTCATGATTCATAAATCATGATTCATAATTCATGATTCATGATTCAATTCCTGATTCATGCTTCAATTCATGATTAATAATTTATGATTCATGATTCAATTCATGATTCGAATCCTGATTCAATTTATGATTCATGATTTGATTTATGATTAATGATTCATGATTCAATTCATGATTCATGATTCATGATTCATGATTCGATTTATGATTCATGATTCATGATTCATGATTCAATTTATTATTCATGATTCATGATTTATAATTCAATTCATGATTCATGATTCATGGTTCAATTCATGATTCATGATTCGATTCATGATTCAATTCATGATTCATAAATCATGAATTATGATTCATTATTCGATTCATGATTCAATTCATGATTCATAAATCATGATTCATGATTCATGATTCATGATTCAATTCCTGATTCATGATTCAATTCATGATTCATAAATCATGATTCATGATTCATGATTCAATTCCTGATTCATGATTCAATTCATGATTAATAATTTATGATTCATGATTCAATTCATGATTCGAATCCTGATTCAATTTATGATTCATGATTTGATTTATGATTCATGATTCATGATTCAATTCATGATTCATGGTTCATGATTCATGATTCATGATTCGATTTATGATTCATGATTCATGATTCATGATTCAATTCATGATTCATGATTCATGATTCAATTCATGATTCATGATTCATGATTCATGATTTTCGATTCATGATTCATGATTCGATTCATGATTCATGATTCATGATTCACTTCATGATTCAACTCATGATTCATGATTCAATTCATGTTTCAATTCATGATTCATGATTCAATTCATGATTCATGATTCAATTCATGATTCATGATTCAAGATTCATGATTCATGATTCGATTCATGATTCATGATTCATGATTCAATTCATGATTCATGATTCAAGATTCATGATTCATGATTCGATTCATGATTCATGATTCAATTCATGATTAATGATTCATGATTCAATTCATGATTCATGATTCAATTCATGATTCATGATTCATGATTCGATTCATGATTCTTGATTCATGATTCATGATTCAATTCATGATTTATGATTCATGATTCAATTCATGATTCATGATTTAATTCATGATTCAATTCATGATTCATGATTCGATTCATGATTCATGATTCAATTCATGATTCATGATTCAATTCATGATTCATGATTCGATTCATGATTCATGATTCAATTCATGATTCATGATTCAATTCATGATTCATGATTCGATTCATGATTCATGATTCAATTCATGATTCATGATTCAATTCATGATTCATGATTTATGATTCAATTTATTATTCATGATTCATGATTTAATTCATGATTCAATTCATGATTCATGTTTCAATTTATTATTCATGATTCATGATTTATAATTCAATTCATGATTCATGATTCATGGTTCAATTCATAATTCATGATTCGATTCATGATTCAATTCATGATTCATAAATCATGATTCATGATTCATGATTCAATTCCTGATTCATGATTCAATTCATGATTCATAAATCATGATTCATAATTCATGATTCATGATTCAATTCCTGATTCATGCTTCAATTCATGATTAATAATTTATGATTCATGATTCAATTCATGATTCGAATCCTGATTCAATTTATGATTCATGATTTGATTTATGATTCATGATTCATGATTCAATTCATGATTCATGATTCATGATTCATGATTCATGATTCGATTTATGATTCATGATTCATGATTCATGATTCAATTCATGATTCATGATTCATGATTCAATTCATGATTCATGATTCGATTCATGATTTTCGATTCATGATTCATGATTCGATTCATGATTCATGATTCATGATTCACTTCATGATTCAATTCATGATTCATGATTCAATTCATGTTTCAATTCATGATTCATGATTCAATTCATGATTCATGATTCAATTCATGATTCATGATTCATGATTCAATTTATGATTCATGATTCAATTCATGATTCATAATTCACGATTCAATTCATGATTCATGATTCAATTCATGATTCAATTTATGATTCATGATTCATGATTCATGATTTAATTCATGATTCAATTCATGATTCATGATTCAATTCATGATTCAATTTATGATTCATGATTCATGATTCATGATTTAATTCATGATTCAATTCATGAGTCATGATTCAATTCATGATTCATGATTCAATGCATGATTCATGATTCAATTCATGATTCATGATTCAATTCATTTTTCATGATTCATGATTCAATTAATGATTCATGATTCAATTCATGATTCATGATTCATGATTCATGATTCATGATTCAATTCATGATTCAATTCATGATTCATAATTCATGATTCATGATTCAATTCATGATTCATGATTCAATTCATGTTTCGAATCCTGATTCAATTCATGATTCATGATTCAACTCATGATTCATGATTCATGATTCAATTCATGATTCATGATTCATGATTCATGATTCGATTCATGATTCATGATTCATGATTCAATTCATGATTCCTGATTCATGATTCGATTCATGATTCATGATTCATGATTCAATTCATGATTCATGATTCAAGATTCATGATTCATGATTCGATTCATGATTCATGATTCAATTCATGATTAATGATTCATGATTCAATTCATGATTCATGATTCAATTCATGATTCAATTCATGATTCATGATTCGATTCATGATTCTTGATTAATGATTCGATTCATGATTAATGATTCATGATTCAATTCATGATTCATGATTCAATTCATGATTCATGATTCATGATTCGATTCATGATTCTTGATTCATGATTCATGATTCAATTCATGATTCATGATTCATGATTCAATTCATGATTTATGATTCATGATTCAATTCATGATTCATGATTTAATTCATGATTCAATTCATGATTCATGATTCGATTCATGATTCATGATTCAATTCATGATTCATGATTCAATTCATGATTCATGATTCGATTCATGATTCATGATTCAAA
>NW_027447682.1:0-26552 GCF_038048845.1 Mixophyes fleayi | reverse complement strand
TAATTCATGATTCATGATTCGATTTATGATTCATAATTCATGATTTATGATTCATGATTCGATTCATGATTCATGATTCATGATTCAATTCATTATTCATGATTCGATTCATGATTCATGATTAGATTCATGATTTATAATTCAAATCATGATTCATGATTCATTATTTAATTCATGATTCATGATTCGATTCATGATTCATGATTCAATTCATGATTTATGATTCATTATTTAATTCATGATTCATGATTCGATTCATGATTCATGATTCAATTCATGATTTATGATTCATTATTTAATTCATGATTCATGATTCAATTCATGATTCATGATTCAATTCATTATTCATGATTCATGATTCATGATTCAATTCATGATTCAATTCATGATTCATGATTCGATTCATGATTCATGATTCGATTCATGATTCATGATTCATGATTCATGATTCGATTCATGATTCATGATTCATGATTCAATTCATGATTCATGATTCGATTCATGATTCATGATTCAATTCATGATTCATGTTTTATGATTCAATTCATGATTCAATTCATGATTCATGATTCAATTCATGATTCATGATTCGATTCATGATTCATGATTCAATTCATGATTCCTTTCATGATTCATGATTCAATTCATGATTCATGATTCATGATTCAATTCATGATTCATTTCATGATTCATGATTTAATTCATGATTAATGATTCATGATTCAATTCATGATTCATGATTCAATTCATGTTTCATGATTCGATTCATGATTTATGATTAAATTCATGATTCAATATTCAATTCATGATTCATAATTCGATTCATGATTCATGATTCATGATTCGATTCATGATTCAATTCATGATTCATGATTCGATTTGTGATTTATGATTCAATTCATGATTTATGATTAAATTCATGATTCAATTCATGATTCATGATTCAATTCATGATTCGAGATTCATGATTCAATTCATGATTCATGATTCAATTCATGATTCATGATTTATGATTCAATTCATGATTCAATTCATGATTCATGATTCAATTCATGATTCGAGATTCATGATTCGATTCATGATTCATGATTCAATTCATGATTCATGATTCAATTCATGATTCATGATTCTATTTATGATTTATGATTCAATTCATGATTCATGATTTATGATTCAATTATTGATTCAATTCATGATTCATGATTCAATTCATGATTCGAGATTCATGATTCATGATTCAATTCATGATTCATGATTCAATTCATGATTCATGATTCATGATTCAATTCATGATTCATGATTTATGATTCAATTCATGATTCAATTAATGATTCATGCTTCAATTCATGATTCGAGATTCATGATTCGATTCATGATTCATGATTCAATTCATGATTCATGATTCATGATTCAATTCATGATTCATGATTCGATTTATGATTTATGATTCAATTCATGATTCATGATTTATGATTCAATTATTGATTCAATTCATGATTCATGATTCAATTCATGATTCGAGATTCATGATTCGATTCATGATTCATGATTCAATTCATGATTCATGATTCATGATTCATTTCATTATTCAATTCATGATTCATGATTCATGATTCAATTCAGGATTCATGATTCATGATTCGATTCATGATTCATGATTCATGATTCAAATTATGATTCAATTCATGATTCATGATTCATTTCATGATTCAATTCATGATTCATGATTCATGGTTCATGATTCAATTCATGATTTATGATTTATGATTAGAATCATGATTCATGATTCGATACATGATTCATGATTCAATTCTTGATTCATGATTTATGATTCAATTCATGATTCAATTCATGATTCATGATTCAATTCATGATTCATGATTCAAGATTCAATTCATGATTCATGATTCAATTCATGATTCATGATTCGATTCATGATTCATTATTTAATTCATGATTCATGATTCGATTCATGATTCATGATTCAATTCATGATTTATGATTCATTATTTAATTCATGATTCATGATTCGATTCATGATTCATGATTCAATTCATGATTTATGATTCATTATTTAATTCATGATTCATTATTTAATTCATGATTCATGATTCGATTCATGATTCATGATTCAATTCATGATTTATGATTCATGATTCATGATTCATGATTTAATTCATGATTCATGATTTAATTCATGATTCATGATTCAATTCATGATTCATGATTCAATTCATGATTCATGATTCGATTCATGATTCATGATTCGATTCATGATTCAATTCATGATTCATGATTCATGATTCAATTCATGATTCATGATTCATGATTCATGATTCAATTCATGATTCATGATTCAATTCATGATTCATGATTCAATTCATGATTCATGATTCATGATTCAATTCATGATTCATGATTCGATTCATGATTCATGATTCAATTCATGATTCATGATTTATGATTCAATTCATGATTCAATTCATGATTCATGATTCGATTCATGATTCATGATTCGATTCATGATTCATGATTCAATTGATGATTCCTTTCATGATTCATGATTCAATTCATGATTCATGATTCATGATTCAATTCATGATTCATTTCATGATTCATGATTTAATTCATGATTAATGATTCATGATTCAATTCATGATTCATGATGCAATTCATGATTCATGATTCAATTCATGATTCATGATTCAATTCATGTTTCATGATTCGATTCATGATTTATGATTAAATTCATGATTCATGATTCAATTCATGATTCATAATTCGATTCATGATTCATGATTCATGATTCGATTCATGATTCATGTTTCATGATTCAATACATGATTCATGATTCGATTTATGATTTATGATTCAATTCATGATTTATGATTCAATTCATGATTCAATTCATGATTCATGATTCAATTCATGATTCGAGATTCATGATTCAATTCATGATTCATGATTCAATTCATGATTCATGATTTATGATTCAATTCATGATTCAATTCATGATTCATGATTCAATTCATGATTCGAGATTCATGATTCAATTCATGATTCATGATTCAATTCATGTTTCATGATTCGATTCATGATTTATGATTAAATTCATGATTCATGATTCAATTCATGATTCATAATTCGATTCATGATTCATGTTTCATGATTCAATTCATGATTCATGATTCGATTCATGATTCATGATTTAATTCATGATTCATGATTCATGATTCAATTCATGATTCATGATTCATGATTCATGATTCGATTCATGATTCATGATTCATGATTTGATTCATGATTCATGATTCGATTCATGATTCATGATTCATAATTCATGATTCAATTCATGATTCATGATTCAAGATTCAATTCATGATTCATGATTCAATTCATGATTCATGATTCGATTTATGATTCATAATTCATGATTTATGATTCATGATTCGATTCATGATTCATGATTCATGATTCAATTCATGATTCATGATTCGATTCATGATTCATGATTAGATTCATGATTTATAATTCAAATCATGATTCATGATTCATTATTTAATTCATGATTCATGATTCGATTCATGATTCATGATTCAATTCATGATTTATGATTCATTATTTAATTCATGATTCATGATTCGATTCATGATTCATGATTCAATTCATGATTCATGATGCAATTCATGATTCATGATTCAATTCATGATTCATGATTCAATTCATGTTTCATGATTTGATTCATGATTTATGATTAAATTCATGATTCATGATTCAATTCATGATTCATAATTCGATTCATGATTCATGTTTCATGATTCAATTCATGATTCATGATTCAATTCATGATTCATGATTCAATTCATTATTCATGATTCATGATTCATGATTCAATTCATGATTCATGATTCAATTCATGATTCATGATTCGATTCATGATTCATGATTCATGATTCATGATTCGATTCATGATTCATGATTCAATTCATGATTCATGATTCATGATTCAATTCATGATTCATGATTCATGATTCATGATTCAATTCATGATTCATGATTCAATTCATGATTCATGATTCAATTCATGATTCATGATTCATGATTCAATTCATGATTCATGATTCGATTCATGATTCATGATTCAATTCATGATTCATGATTTATGATTCAATTCATGATTCAATTCATGATTCATTATTCGATTCATGATTCATGATTCAATTCATGATTCCTTTCATGATTCATGATTCAATTCATGATTCATGATTCATGATTCGATTCATGATTCATGTTTCATGATTCAATTCATGATTCATGATTCGATTTATGATTCATGATTCGATTTATGATTTATGATTCAATTCATGATTTATGATTCAATTCATGATTCAATTCATGATTCAATTCATGATTCATGATTCAATTCATGATTCGAGATTCATGATTCAATTCATGACTCATGATTCAATTCATGATTCATGATTTATGATTCAATTCATGATTCAATTCATGATTCATGCTTCAATTCATGATTCGAGATTCATGATTTGATTCATGATTCATGATTCAATTCATGATTCATGATTCATGATTCAATTCATGATTCATGATTCGATTTATGATTTATGATTCAATTCATGATTCATGATTTATGATTCAATTATTGATTCAATTCATGATTCATGATTCAATTCATGATTCGAGATTCATGATTCGATTCATGATTCATGATTTAATTCATGATTCGAGATTCATGATTCGATTCATGATTCATGATTCAATTCATGATTCATGATTCATGATTCATTTCATTATTCAATTCATGATTCATGATTCATGATTCAATTGAGGATTCATGATTCATGATTCGATTCATGATTCATGATTCATGATTCATGATTCAAATTATGATTCAATTCATGATTCATGATTCATGATTCAATTCAGGATTCATGATTCATGATTCGATTCATGATTCATGATTCATGATTCATGATTCAAATTATGATTCAATTCATGATTCATGATTCATTTCATGATTCAATTCATGATTCATGATTCATGGTTCATGATTCAATTCATGATTTATGATTTATGATTCAATTTATGATTCAATTCATGATTCATGATTCAATTGATGATTCATGATTCGATTCATGATTCATGATTCAATTCATGATTCATGATTCATGATTCAATTCATGATTCATGATTCGATTCATGATTCATGATTCAATTCATGATTCATGATTCATGATTCAATTCATGATTCATGATTCAATTCATGATTCATGATTCGATTCATGATTCATGATTCGATTCATGATTCATGATTTAATTCATGATTCATGATTCATGATTCAATTCATGATTCAAGATTCATGATTCATGATTCGATTCATGATTCATGATTCATGATTCGATTCATGATTCATGATTCGATTCATGATTCATGATTCATAATTCCTGATTCAATTCATGATTCATGATTCAAGATTCAATTCATGATTAATGATTCAATTCATGATTCATGATTCGATTTATGATTCATAATTCATGATTTATGATTCATGATTCGATTCATGATTCATGATTCATGATTCAATTCATGATTCATGATTCGATTCATGATTCATGATTAGATTCATGATTTATAATTCAAATCATGATTCATGATTCATTATTTAATTCATGATTCATGATTCGATTCATGATTCATGATTCAATTCATGATTTATGATTCATTATTTAATTCATGATTCATGATTCGATTCATGATTCATGATTCAATTCATGATTTATGATTCATTATTTAATTCATGATTCATGATTCAATTCATGATTCATGATTCAATTCATTATTCATGATTCATGATTCATGATTCAATTCATGATTCAATTCATGATTCATGATTCGATTCATGATTCATGATTCGATTCATGATTCATGATTCATGATTCATGATTCGATTCATGATTCATGATTCATGATTCATGATTCGATTCATGATTCATGATTTAATTCATGATTCATGATTCATGATTCAATTCATGATTCATGATTCAATTCATGATTCATGATTCATGATTCAATTCATGATTCATGATTCGATTCATGATTCATGATTCAATTCATGATTCATGTTTTATGATTCAATTCATGATTCAATTCATGATTCATGATTCAATTCATGATTCATGATTCGATTCATGATTCATGATTCAATTCATGATTCCTTTCATGATTCATGATTCAATTCATGATTCATGATTCATGATTCAATTCATGATTCATTTCATGATTCATGATTTAATTCATGATTAATGATTCATGATTCAATTCATGATTCATGATTCAATTCATGTTTCATGATTCGATTCATGATTTATGATTAAATTCATGATTCAATATTCAATTCATGATTCATAATTCGATTCATGATTCATGATTCATGATTCGATTCATGATTCAATTCATGATTCATGATTCGATTTGTGATTTATGATTCAATTCATGATTTATGATTAAATTCATGATTCAATTCATGATTCATGATTCAATTCATGATTCGAGATTCATGATTCAATTCATGATTCATGATTCAATTCATGATTCATGATTTATGATTCAATTCATGATTCAATTCATGATTCATGATTCAATTCATGATTCGAGATTCATGATTCGATTCATGATTCATGATTCAATTCATGATTCATGATTCAATTCATGATTCATGATTCTATTTATGATTTATGATTCAATTCATGATTCATGATTTATGATTCAATTATTGATTCAATTCATGATTCATGATTCAATTCATGATTCGAGATTCATGATTCATGATTCAATTCATGATTCATGATTCAATTCATGATTCATGATTCATGATTCAATTCATGATTCATGATTTATGATTCAATTCATGATTCAATTAATGATTCATGCTTCAATTCATGATTCGAGATTCATGATTCGATTCATGATTCATGATTCAATTCATGATTCATGATTCATGATTCAATTCATGATTCATGATTCGATTTATGATTTATGATTCAATTCATGATTCATGATTTATGATTCAATTATTGATTCAATTCATGATTCATGATTCAATTCATGATTCGAGATTCATGATTCGATTCATGATTCATGATTCAATTCATGATTCATGATTCATGATTCATTTCATTATTCAATTCATGATTCATGATTCATGATTCAATTCAGGATTCATGATTCATGATTCGATTCATGATTCATGATTCATGATTCAAATTATGATTCAATTCATGATTCATGATTCATTTCATGATTCAATTCATGATTCATGATTCATGGTTCATGATTCAATTCATGATTTATGATTTATGATTAGAATCATGATTCATGATTCGATACATGATTCATGATTCAATTCATGATTCATGATTTATGATTCAATTCATGATTCAATTCATGATTCATGATTCAATTCATGATTCATGATTCAAGATTCAATTCATGATTCATGATTCAATTCATGATTCATGATTCGATTCATGATTCATTATTTAATTCATGATTCATGATTCGATTCATGATTCATGATTCAATTCATGATTTATGATTCATTATTTAATTCATGATTCATGATTCGATTCATGATTCATGATTCAATTCATGATTTATGATTCATTATTTAATTCATGATTCATTATTTAATTCATGATTCATGATTCGATTCATGATTCATGATTCAATTCATGATTTATGATTCATGATTCATGATTCATGATTTAATTCATGATTCATGATTTAATTCATGATTCATGATTCAATTCATGATTCATGATTCAATTCATGATTCATGATTCGATTCATGATTCATGATTCGATTCATGATTCAATTCATGATTCATGATTCATGATTCAATTCATGATTCATGATTCATGATTCATGATTCAATTCATGATTCATGATTCAATTCATGATTCATGATTCAATTCATGATTCATGATTCATGATTCAATTCATGATTCATGATTCGATTCATGATTCATGATTCAATTCATGATTCATGATTTATGATTCAATTCATGATTCAATTCATGATTCATGATTCGATTCATGATTCATGATTCGATTCATGATTCATGATTCAATTGATGATTCCTTTCATGATTCATGATTCAATTCATGATTCATGATTCATGATTCAATTCATGATTCATTTCATGATTCATGATTTAATTCATGATTAATGATTCATGATTCAATTCATGATTCATGATGCAATTCATGATTCATGATTCAATTCATGATTCATGATTCAATTCATGTTTCATGATTCGATTCATGATTTATGATTAAATTCATGATTCATGATTCAATTCATGATTCATAATTCGATTCATGATTCATGATTCATGATTCGATTCATGATTCATGTTTCATGATTCAATACATGATTCATGATTCGATTTATGATTTATGATTCAATTCATGATTTATGATTCAATTCATGATTCAATTCATGATTCATGATTCAATTCATGATTCGAGATTCATGATTCAATTCATGATTCATGATTCAATTCATGATTCATGATTTATGATTCAATTCATGATTCAATTCATGATTCATGATTCAATTCATGATTCGAGATTCATGATTCAATTCATGATTCATGATTCAATTCATGATTCATGATTCAATTCATGATTCATAATTCATGATTTATGATTCATGATTCGATTCATGATTCATGATTCATGATTCAATTCATGATTCATTATTTAATTCTTGATTCATGATTCGATTCATGATTCATGATTAGATTCATGATTTATAATTCAAATCATGATTCATGATTCATTATTTAATTCATGATTCATGATTCGATTCATGATTCATGATTCAATTCATGATTCATGATTCAATTCATGATTCATGATTCATTATTTAATTCATGATTCATGATTCGATTCATGATTCATGACTTAATTCATGATTCATGATTCATGATTCAATTCATGATTCATGATTCATGATTCATGATTCAATTCTTGATTCATGATTCAATTCATGATTCATGATTCGATTCATGATTCATGATTAATGATTCATGATTCATGATTTGATTCATGATTCATGATTCAATTCATGATTCATGATTTATGAATCAATTCATGATTCAATTCATGATTCATGATTCAATTCATGAATTATGATTTAATTTATGATTCAGGATTTAATTCATGATTCATGATTTGATTCATGATTCATGATTCAATTCATGATTCATTTCATAATTCATGATTCAATTCATGATTCATGATTCATGATTCAATTCATGATTCATTTCATGATTCGAGTTTCGATTCATAATTCATGATTCAATTCATGATTCATGATTCAATTCATGATTTATGTTTCGATTCATGATTCATGATTCGATTCATGATTCATGATACAATTCATGATTCATGATGCATAATTCATGATTCGATTCATGATTCATGATTCATGATTTAATTCATGATTCATGATTCATGATTCATGATTCGATTCATGATTCATAATTCAATTCATGATTCATGATTCATAATTTATGATTCGATTCATGACTCATGATTCGATTCATGATTCATGATTCATGATTTAATTCATGATTCATGATTCAATTCATGATTCATGATTCATGATTCAATTCATGATTCATGATTCAATTCATGATTCATGATTCGATTCATGATTCATGATTTAATTCATGATTCATGATTCATGATTCAATTCATGATTCATGATTCATGATTCGATTCATGATTCATGATTCATGATTCGATTCATGATTCATGATTCAATTCATGATTCATGATTCATAATTCATGATTCAATTCATGATTCATGATTCAAGATTCAATTCATGATTCATGATTCAATTCATGATTCATGATTCGATTTATGATTCATAATTCATGATTTATGATTCATGATTCGATTCATGATTCATGATTCATGATTCGATTCATGATTCATGATTCGATTCATGATTCATGATTCATAATTCATGATTCAATTCATGATTCATGATTCAAGATTCAATTCATGATTCATGATTCAATTCATGATTCATGATTCGATTTATGATTCATAATTCATGATTTATGATTCATGATTCGATTCATGATTCATGATTCAATTCATGATTCAAGATTCAATTCATGATTCATGATTCAATTCATGATTCATGATTCGATTCATGATTCATTATTTAATTCATGATTCATGATTCGATTCATGATTCATGATTCAATTCATGATTTATGATTCATTATTTAATTCATGATTCATGATTCGATTCATGATTCATGATTCAATTCATGATTTATGATTCATTATTTAAATCATGATTCATGATTCAATTCATGATTCATGATTCAATTCATTATTCATGATTCATGATTCATGATTTAATTCATGATTCATGATTCAATTCATGATTCATGATTCGATTCATGATTCATGATTCATGATTCATGATTCGATTCATGATTCATGATTCAATTCATGATTCATGATTCATGATTCAATTCATGATTCATGATTCATGATTCATGATTCAATTCATGATTCATGATTCAATTCATGATTCATGATTCAATTCATGATTCATGATTCATGATTCAATTCATGATTCATGATTCAATTCATGATTCATGATTCAATTCATGATTCATGATTTATGATTCAATTCATGATTCAATTCATGATTCATGATTCGATTCATGATTCATGATTCAATTCATGATTCATGATTCAATTCATGATTCCTTTCATGATTCGTGATTCAATTCATGATTCATGATTCATGATTCAATTCATGATTCATTTGATGATTCATGATTTAATTCATGATTAATGATTCATGATTCAATTCATGATTCATGATGCAATTCATGATTCATGATTCAATTCATGATTCATGATTCAATTCATGTTTCATGATTCGATTCATGATTTATGATTAAATTCATGATTCATGATTCAATTCATGATTCATAATTCGATTCATGATTCATGATTCGATTCATGATTCATGTTTCATGATTCAATTCATGATTCATGATTCGATTTATGATTTATGATTCAATTCATGATTTATGATTCAATTCATGATTCAATTCATGATTCATGATTCAATTCATGATTCGAGATTCATGATTCAATTCATGATTCATGATTCAATTCATGATTTATGATTCATGATTCAATTCATGATTCATGATTCGATTTATGATTTATGATTCAATTCATGATTCATGATTTATGATTCAATTATTGATTCAATTCATGATTCATGATTCAATTCATGATTCAAGATTCATGATTTGATTCATGATTCATGATTCAATTCATGATTCATGATTCATTTCATTATTCAATTCATGATTCATGATTCATGATTCAATTCAGGATTCATGATTCATGATTCGATTCATGATTCATGATTCATGATTCAAATTATGATTCATGATTCGATTCATGATTCATGATTCATGATTCGATTCATGATTCATGATTCAATTCATGATTCATGATTCGATTCATGATTCTTGATTCATGATTCGATTCATGATTCATGATTCAATTCATGATTCATGATTCGATTTATGATTCATGATTCATGATTTATGATTCATGATTCGATTCATTATTCATGATGCATGATTCAATTCATGATTCATGATTCAAGATTCAATTCATGATTCATGATTCAATTCATGATTCATGATTCGATTCATGATTCATTATTTAATTCATGATTCATGATTCGATTCATGATTCATGATTCAATTCATGATTTATGATTCATTATTTAATTCATGAATCATGATTCGATTCATGATTCATGATTCAATTCATGATTTATGATTCATTATTTAATTCATGATTCATGATTCACTTCATGATTCATGATTCAATTCATTATTCATGATTCATGATTCATGATTTAATTCACGATTCATGATTCAATTCATGATTCATGATTCGATTCATGATTCATGATTCAATTCATGATTCATGATTCATGATTCAATTCATGATTCATGATTCATGATTCATGATTCAATTCATGATTCATGATTCAATCCATGATTCATGATTCATTATTCAATTCATGATTCATGATTCGATTCATGATTCATGATTCAAATCATGATTCATGATTTATGATTCAATTCATGATTCAATTCATGATTCATGATTCGATTCATGATTCATGATTCAATTCATGATTCCTTTCATGATTCATGATTCAATTCATGATTCATGATTCATGATTCAATTCATGATTCATTTCATGATTCATGATTTAATTCATGATTAATGATTCATGATTCAATTCATGATTCATGATGCAATTCATGATTCATAATTCGATTCATGATTCATGATTCATGATTCGATTCATGATTCATGTTTCATGATTCAATTCATGATTCATGATTCAATTCATGATTCATGATTTATGATTCAATTCATGATTCAATTCATGATTCATGATTCAATTCATGATTCGAGATTCATGATTCGATTCATGATTCATGATTCAATTCATGATTCATGATTCATGATTCAATTCATGATTCATGATTCGATTTATGATTTATGATTCAATTCATGATTCATGATTTATGATTCAATTCATGATTCATGATTCAATTCATTATTCATGATTCATGATTCATGATTCAATTTATGATTCATGATTCAATTCATGATTCATGATTCGATTCATGATTCATGATTCATGATTCATGATTCGATTCATGATTTATGATTTATGATTAGAATCATGATTCATGATTCGATACATGATTCATGATTCAATTCATGATTCATGATTTATGATTCAATTCATGATTCATGATTCAATTCATGATTCATGATTCAAGATTCAATTCATGATTCATGATTCAATTCATGATTCATGATTCGATTCATGATTCATTATTTAATTCATGATTCATGATTCGATTCATGATTCATGATTCAATTCATGATTTATGATTCATTATTTAATTCATGATTCATGATTCGATTCATGATTCATGATTCAATTCATGATTTATGATTCATTATTTAATTCATGATTCATTATTTAATTCATGATTCATGATTCGATTCATGATTCATGATTCAATTCATGATTTATGATTCATGATTCATGATTCATGATTTAATTCATGATTCATGATTTAATTCATGATTCATGATTCAATTCATGATTCATGATTCAATTCATGATTCATGATTCGATTCATGATTCATGATTCATGATTCATGATTCGATTCATGATTCAATTCATGATTCATGATTCATGATTCAATTCATGATTCATGATTCATGATTCATGATTCAATTCATGATTCATGATTCAATTCATGATTCATGATTCAATTCATGATTCATGATTCATGATTCAATTCATGATTCATGATTCGATTCATGATTCATGATTCAATTCATGATTCATGATTTATGATTCAATTCATGATTCAATTCATGATTCGATTCATGATTCATGATTCGATTCATGATTCATGATTCAATTGATGATTCCTTTCATGATTCATGATTCATGATTCATGATTCAATTCATGATTCATTTCATGATTCATGATTTAATTCATGATTAATGATTCATGATTCAATTCATGATTCATGATGCAATTCATGATTCATGATTCAATTCATGATTCATGATTCAATTCATGTTTCATGATTCGATTCATGATTTATGATTAAATTCATGATTCATGATTCAATTCATGATTCATAATTCGATTCATGATTCATGATTCATGATTCGATTCATGATTCATGTTTCATGATTCAATACATGATTCATGATTCGATTTATGATTTATGATTCAATTCATGATTTATGATTCAATTCATGATTCAATTCATGATTCATGATTCAATTCATGATTCGAGATTCATGATTCAATTCATGATTCATGATTCAATTCATGATTCATGATTTATGATTCAATTCATGATTCAATTCATGATTCATGATTCAATTCATGATTCGAGATTCATGATTCAATTCATGATTCATGATTCAATTCATGATTCATGATTCAATTCATGATTCATAATTCATGATTTATGATTCATGATTCGATTCATGATTCATGATTCATGATTCAATTCATGATTCATTATTTAATTCTTGATTCATGATTCGATTCATGATTCATGATTAGATTCATGATTTATAATTCAAATCATGATTCATGATTCATTATTTAATTCATGATTCATGATTCGATTCATGATTCATGATTCAATTCATGATTCATGATTCAATTCATGATTCATGATTCATTATTTAATTCATGATTCATGATTCGATTCATGATTCATGACTTAATTCATGATTCATGATTCATGATTCAATTCATGATTCATGATTCATGATTCATGATTCAATTCTTGATTCATGATTCAATTCATGATTCATGATTCGATTCATGATTCATGATTAATGATTCATGATTCATGATTCGATTCATGATTCATGATTCAATTCATGATTCATGATTTATGAATCAATTCATGATTCAATTCATGATTCATGATTCGATTCATGAATTATGATTTAATTTATGATTCATGATTTAATTCATGATTCATGATTTGATTCATGATTCATGATTCAATTCATGATTCATTTCATAATTCATGATTCAATTCATGATTCATGATTCATGATTCAATTCATGATTCATTTCATGATTCGAGTTTCGATTCATAATTCATGATTCAATTCATGATTCATGATTCAATTCATGATTTATGTTTCGATTCATGATTCATGATTCGATTCATGATTCATGATACAATTCATGATTCATGATGCATAATTCATGATTCGATTCATGATTCATGATTCATGATTTAATTCATGATTCATGATTCATGATTCATGATTCGATTCATGATTCATAATTCAATTCATGATTCATGATTCATTATTTATGATTCGATTCATGACTCATGATTCGATTCATGATTCATGATTCATGATTTAATTCATGATTCATGATTCAATTCATGATTCATGATTCATGATTCATGATTCAATTCATGATTCATGATTCAATTCATGATTCATGATTCGATTCATGATTCATGATTTAATTCATGATTCATGATTCATGATTCAATTCATGATTCATGATTCATGATTCATGATTCGATTCATGATTCATGATTCATGATTCGATTCATGATTCATGATTCAATTCATGATTCATGATTCATAATTCATGATTCAATTCATGATTCATGATTCAAGATTCAATTCATGATTCATGATTCAATTCATGATTCATGATTCGATTTATGATTCATAATTCATGATTTATGATTCATGATTCGATTCATGATTCATGATTCATGATTCGATTCATGATTCATGATTCGATTCATGATTCATGATTCATAATTCATGATTCAATTCATGATTCATGATTCAAGATTCAATTCATGATTCATGATTCAATTCATGATTCATGATTCGATTTATGATTCATAATTCATGATTTATGATTCATGATTCGATTCATGATTCATGATTCATGATTCAATTCATGATTCAAGATTCAATTCATGATTCATGATTCAATTCATGATTCATGATTCGATTCATGATTCATTATTTAATTCATGATTCATGATTCGATTCATGATTCATGATTCAATTCATGATTTATGATTCATTATTTAATTCATGATTCATGATTCGATTCATGATTCATGATTCAATTCATGATTTATGATTCATTATTTAAATCATGATTCATGATTCAATTCATGATTCATGATTCAATTCATTATTCATGATTCATGATTCATGATTTAATTCATGATTCATGATTCAATTCATGATTCATGATTCGATTCATGATTCATGATTCATGATTCATGATTCGATTCATGATTCATGATTCAATTCATGATTCATGATTCATGATTCAATTCATGATTCATGATTCATGATTCATGATTCAATTCATGATTCATGATTCAATTCATGATTCATGATTCAATTCATGATTCATGATTCATGATTCAATTCATGATTCATGATTCAATTCATGATTCATGATTCAATTCATGATTCATGATTTATGATTCAATTCATGATTCAATTCATGATTCATGATTCGATTGATGATTCATGATTCAATTCATGATTCATGATTCAATTCATGATTCCTTTCATGATTCGTGATTCAATTCATGATTCATGATTCATGATTCAATTCATGATTCATTTGATGATTCATGATTTAATTCATGATTAATGATTCATGATTCAATTCATGATTCATGATGCAATTCATGATTCATGATTCAATTCATGATTCATGATTCAATTCATGTTTCATGATTTGATTCATGATTTATGATTAAATTCATGATTCATGATTCAATTCATGATTCATAATTCGATTCATGATTCATGATTCGATTCATGATTCATGTTTCATGATTCAATTCATGATTCATGATTCGATTTATGATTTATGATTCAATTCATGATTTATGATTCAATTCATGATTCAATTCATGATTCATGATTCAATTCATGATTCGAGATTCATGATTCAATTCATGATTCATGATTCAATTCATGATTTATGATTCATGATTCAATTCATGATTCATGATTCGATTTATGATTTATGATTCAATTCATGATTCATGATTTATGATTCAATTATTGATTCAATTCATGATTCATGATTCAATTCATGATTCAAGATTCATGATTTGATTCATGATTCATGATTCAATTCATGATTCATGATTCATTTAATTATTCAATTCATGATTCATGATTCATGATTCAATTCAGGATTCATGATTCATGATTCGATTCATGATTCATGATTCATGATTCAAATTATGATTCATGATTCGATTCATGATTCATGATTCATGATTCGATTCATGATTCATGATTCAATTCATGATTCATGATTCGATTCATGATTCATGATTCATGATTCGATTCATGATTCATGATTCAATTCATGATTCATGATTCGATTTATGATTCATGATTCATGATTTATGATTCATGATTCGATTCATTATTCATGATGCATGATTCAATTCATGATTCATGATTCAAGATTCAATTCATGATTCATGATTCATGATTCGATTCATGATTCATTATTTAATTCATGATTCATGATTCGATTCATGATTCATGATTCAATTCATGATTTATGATTCATTATTTAATTCATGAATCATGATTCGATTCATGATTCATGATTCAATTCATGATTTATGATTCATTATTTAATTCATGATTCATGATTCAATTCATGATTCATGATTCAATTCATTATTCATGATTCATGATTCATGATTTAATTCATGATTCATGATTCAATTCATGATTCATGATTCGATTCATGATTCATGATTCACGATTCATGATTCGATTCACGATTCATGATTCAATTCATGATTCATGATTCATGATTCAATTCATGATTCATGATTCATGATTCATGATTCAATTCATGATTCATGATTCAATTCATGATTCATGATTCAATCCATGATTCATGATTCATTATTCAATTCATGATTCATGATTCGATTCATGATTCATGATTCAAATCATGATTAATGATTTATGATTCAATTCATGATTCAATTCATGATTCATGATTCGATTCATGATTCATGATTCAATTCATGATTCCTTTCATGATTCATGATTCAATTCATGATTCATGATTCATGATTCAATTCATGATTCATTTCATGATTCATGATTTAATTCATGATTAATGATTCATGATTCAATTCATGATTCATGATGCAATTCATGATTCATGATTCAATTCATGATTCATGATTCAATTCATGTTTCATGATTCGATTCATGATTTATGATTAAATTCATGATTCATGATTCAATTCATGATTCATAATTCGATTCATGATTCATGATTCATGATTCGATTCATGATTCATGTTTCATGATTCAATTCATGATTCATGATTCGATTTATGATTTATGATTCAATTCATGATTTATGATTCAATTCATGATTCAATTCATGATTCATGATTCAATTCATGATTCGAGATTCATGATTCAATTCATGATTCATGATTCAATTCATGATTCATGATTTATGATTCAATTCATGATTCAATTCATGATTCATGATTCAATTCATGATTCGAGATTCATGATTCGATTCATGATTCATGATTCAATTCATGATTCATGATTCATGATTCAATTCATGATTCATGATTCGATTTATGATTTATGATTCAATTCATGATTCATGATTTATGATTCAATTCATGATTCATGATTCAATTCATTATTCATGATTCATGATTCATGATTCAATTTATGATTCATGATTCAATTCATGATTCATGATTCGATTCATGATTCATGATTCATGATTCATGATTCGATTCATGATTCATGATTCAATTCATGATTCATGATTCATGATTCAATTCATGATTCATGATTCATGATTCAATTCATGATTCATGATTCAATTCATGATTCATGATTCAATTCATGATTCATGATTCATGATTCAATTCATGATTCATGATTTATGATTCAATTCATGATTCAATTCATGATTCATGCTTCAATTCATGATTCGAGATTCATGATTCGATTCATGATTCATTATTCAATTCATGATTCATGATTCATGATTCAATTCATGATTCATGATTCGATTTATGATTTATGATTCAATTCATGATTCATGATTTATGATTCAATTATTGATTCAATTCATGATTCATGATTCAATTCATGATTCGAGATTCATGATTCGATTCATGATTCATGATTCAATTCATGATTCATGATTCATGATTCATTTCATTATTCAATTCATGATTCATGATTCATGATTCAATTCAGGATTCATGATTCATGATTCGATTCATGATTCATGATTCATGATTCATGATTCAAATTATGATTCAATTCATGATTCATGATTCATTTCATGATTTAATTCATGATTCATGGTTCATGATTCAATTCATGATTTATGATTTATGATTAGAATCATGATTCATGATTCGATACATGATTCATGATTCAATTCATGATTCATGATTCAAGATTCAATTCATGATTCATGATTCAATTCATGATTCATTATTTAATTCATGATTCATGATTCGATTCATGATTCATGATTCAATTCATGATTCATGATTCAATTCATTATTCATGATTCATGATTCATGATTTAATTCATGATTCATGATTCAATTCATGATTCATGATTCGATTCATGATTCATGATTCATGATTCATGATTCGATTCATGATTCATGATTCAATTCATGATTCATGATTCATGATTCAATTCATGATTCATGATTTATGATTCATGATTCAATTCATGATTCATGATTCAATTCATGATTCATGATTCAATTCATGATTCATGATTCATGATTCAATTCATGATTCATGATTTGATTCATGATTCATGATTCAATTCATGATTCATGATTTATGATTCAATTCATGATTCAATTCATGATTCATGATTCGATTCATGATTCATGATTCAATTCATGATTCCTTTCATGATTCATGATTCAATTCATGATTTATGATTCATGATTCAATTCATGATTCATGATTTAATTCATGATTAATGATTCATGATTCAATTCATGATTCATGATGCAATTCATGATTCATGATTCAATTCATGATTCATGACTCAATTCATGTTTCATGATTCGATTCATGATTTATTATTAAATTCATGATTCATGATTCAATTCATGATTCATAATTCGATTCATGATTCATGATTCATGATTCGATTCATGATTCATGTTTCATGATTCAATTCATGATTCATGATTCGATTTATGATTTATGATTCAATTCATGATTTATGATTCAATTCATGATTCAATTCATAATTCATGATTCAATTCATGATTCGAGATTCATGATTCAATTCATGATTCATGATTCAATTCATGATTCATGAATTATGATTCAATTCATGATTCAATTCATGATTCATGATTCAATTCATGATTCGAGATTCATGATTCGATTCATGATTCATGATTCAATTCATGATTCATGATTCATGATTCAATTCATGATTCATGATTCGATTTATGATTTATGATTCAATTCATGATTCATGATTTATGATTCAATTATTGATTCAATTCATGATTCATGATTCAATTCATGATTCGAGATTCATGATTCGATTCATGATTCATGATTCAATTCATGATTCATGATTCAATTCATGATTCATGATTCATGATTCATTTCATTATTCAATTCATGATTCATGATTCAATTCAGGATTCATGATTCATGATTCGATTCATGATTCATGATTCATGATTCATGATTCAAATTATGTTTCAATTCATGATTCATGATTCATTTCATGATTCAATTCATGATTCATGATTCATGATTCATGATTCAATTCATGATTCATGATTCATGATTCATGATTCAAATTATGATTCAATTCATGATTCATGATTCATTTCATTATTCAATTCATGATTCATGATTCATGATTCAATTCAGGATTCATGATTCATGATTCGATTCATGATTCATGATTCATGATTCAAATTATGATTCATGATTCGATTCATGATTCATGATTCGATTCATGATTCATGATTCAATTCATGATTCATGATTCATGATTCAATTCATGATTCATGATTCATGATTCAATTCATGATTCATGATTCAATTCATGATTCATGATTCATGATTCAATTCATGATTCATGATTCGATTCATGATTCAATTCATGATTCATGATTTATGATTCAATTCATGATTCAATTCATGATTTATGATTCGATTCATGATTCATGATTCAATTCATGATTCATTTCATGATTCATGATTCAATTCATGATTCATGATTCATGATTCAATTCATGATTCATTTCATGATTCATGATTTAATTCATGATTAATGATTCATGATTCAATTCATGATTCATGATTCAATTCATGTTTCATGATTCGATTCATGATTTATGATTAAATTCATGATTCATGATTCAATTCATGATTCATAATTCGATTCACGATTCATGATTCATGATTCGATTCATGATTCATGTTTCATGATTCAATTCATGATTCATGATTCGATTTATGATTTATGATTCAATTCATGATTCAATTCATGATTCATGATTCAATTCATTATTCGAGATTCATGATTCAATTCATGATTCATGATTTATGATTCAATTCATGATTCAATTCAAGATTCATGCTTCAATTCATGATTCGAGATTCATGATTCGATTCATTATTCATGATTCAATTCATGATTAATGATTCATGATTCAATTCATGATTCATGATTCGATTTATGATTTATGATTCAGTTCATGATTCATGATTTATGATTCAATTATTGATTCAATTCATGATTCATGATTCAATTCATGATTCGAGATTCATGATTCGATTCATGATTCATGATTCAATTCATGATTCTGATTCATGATTCATTTCATGATTCAATTCATGATTCATGATTCATGATTCAATTCAGGATTCATGATTCATGATTCGATTCATGATTCATGATTCATTTCATGATTCAATTCATGATTCATGATTCATGGTTCATGATTCAATTCATGATTTATGATTTATGATTAGATTCATGATTCATGATTCGATACATGATTCATGATTCAATTCATGATTCATGATTCAAGATTCAATTCATGATTCATGATTCAATTCATGATTCATGATTCGATTTATGATTCATAATTCATGATTTATGATTCATGATTCGATTCATGATTCATGATTCATGATTCAATTCATGATTCATGATTCGATTCATGATTCATGATTAGATTTCATGATTTATAATTCAAATCATGATTCATGATTCATTATTTAATTCATGATTCATGATTCGATTCATGATTCATGATTCAATTCATGATTTATGATTCATTATTTAATTCATGATTCATGATTTGATTCATGATTCATGATTCAATTCATGATTTATGATTCATTATTTAATTCATGATTCATGATTCAATTCATGATTCATGATTCAATTCATGATTCATGATTCAATTCATTATTCATGATTCATGATTCATGATTCAATTTATGATTCATGATTCAATTCATGATTCATGATTCGATTCATGATTCATGATTCATGATTCATGATTTGATTCATGATTCATGATTCAATTCATGATTCATGATTCATGATTCAATTCATGATTCATGATTCATGATTCATGATTTAATTCATGATTCATGATTCAATTCATGATTCATGATTCATGATTCAATTCATGATTCATGATTTATGATTCAATTCATGATTCAATTCATGATTCATGCTTCAATTCATGATTCATGATTCATGATTCAATTCATGATTCATGATTCATGATTCAATTCATGATTCATGATTCATGATTCATGATTCAATTCATGATTCATGATTCAATTCATGATTCATGATTCATGATTCAATTCATGATTCATGATTTATGATTCAATTCATGATTCAATTCATGATTCATGCTTCAATTCATGATTCGAGATTCATGATTCGATTCATGATTCATGATTCAATTCATGATTCATGATTCATGATTCAATTCATGATTCATGATTCGATTTATGATTTATGATTCAATTCATGATTCATGATTTAGGATTCAATTATTGATTCAATTCATGATTCATGATTCAATTCATGATTCGAGATTCATGATTCGATTCATGATTCATGATTCAATTCATGATTCATGATTCATGATTCATTTCATTATTCAATTCATGATTCATGATTCATGATTCAATTCAGGATTCATGATTCATGATTCGATTCATGATTCAAGATTCATGATTCATGATTCAAATTATGATTCAATTCATGATTCATGATTCATTTCATGATTCATGATTCATGGATTATGATTCAATTCATGATTTATGATTTATGATTAGAATCATGATTCATGATTCGATACATGATTCATGATTCAATTCATGATTCATGATTCAAGATTCAATTCATGATTCATGATTCAATTCATGATTCATGATTCATTATTTAATTCATGATTCATGATTCGATTCATGATTCATGATTCGATTCATGATCATGATTCATTATTTAATTCATGATTCATGATTCAATTCATGATTCATGATTCAATTCATTATTCATGATTCATGATTCATGATTTAATTCATGATTCATGATTCAATTCATGATTCATGATTCAATTCATTATTCATGATTCATGATTCATGATTTAATTCATGATTCATGATTCAATTCATGATTCATGATTCGATTCATGATTCATGATTCACGATTCATGATTCGATTCACGATTCATGATTCAATTCATGATTCATGATTCATGATTCAATTCATGATTCATGATTCATGATTCATGATTCAATTCATGATTCATGATTCAATTCATGATTCATGATTCAATCCATGATTCATGATTCATTATTCAATTCATGATTCATGATTCGATTCATGATTCATGATTCAAATCATGATTCATGATTTATGATTCAATTCATGATTCAATTCATGATTCATGATTCGATTCATGATTCATGATTCAATTCATGATTCCTTTCATGATTCATGATTCAATTCATGATTCATGATTCATGATTCAATTCATGATTCATTTCATGATTCATGATTTAATTCATGATTAATGATTCATGATTCAATTCATGATTCATGATGCAATTCATGATTCATGATTCAATTCATGATTCATGATTCAATTCATGTTTCATGATTCGATTCATGATTTATGATTAAATTCATGATTCATGATTCAATTCATGATTCATAATTCGATTCATGATTCATGATTCATGATTCGATTCATGATTCATGTTTCATGATTCAATTCATGATTCATAATTCGATTCATGATTCATGATTCATGATTCGATTCATGATTCATGTTTCATGATTCAATTCATGATTCATGATTCGATTCATGATTCATGTTTCATGATTCAATTCATGATTCATGATTCGATTTATGATTTATGATTCAATTCATGATTTATGATTCAATTCATGATTCAATTCATGATTCATGATTCAATTCATGATTCGAGATTCATGATTCAATTCATGATTCATGATTCAATTCATGATTCATGATTTATGATTCAATTCATGATTCAATTCATGATTCATGATTCAATTCATGATTCGAGATTCATGATTCGATTCATGATTCATGATTCAATTCATGATTCATGATTCATGATTCAATTCATGATTCATGATTCGATTTATGATTTATGATTCAATTCATGATTCATGATTTATGATTCAATTCATGATTCATGATTCAATTAATTATTCATGATTCATGATTCATGATTCAATTTATGATTCATGATTCAATTCATGATTCATGATTCGATTCATGATTCATGATTCATGATTCATGATTCGATTCATGATTCATGATTCAATTCATGATTCATGATTCATTATTCAATTCATGATTCATGATTCATGATTCATGATTCATGATTCAATTCATGATTCATGATTCAATTCATGATTCATGATTCAATTCATGATTCATGATTCATGATTCAATTCATGATTCATGATTTATGATTCAATTCATGATTCAATTCATGATTCATGCTTCAATTCATGATTCGAGATTCATGATTCGATTCATGATTCATTATTCAATTCATGATTCATGATTCATGATTCAATTCATGATTCATGATTCGATTTATGATTTATGATTCAATTCATGATTCATGATTTATGATTCAATTATTGATTCAATTCATGATTCATGATTCAATTCATGATTCGAGATTCATGATTCGATTCATGATTCATGATTCAATTCATGATTCATAATTCATGATTCATTTCATTATTCAATTCATGATTCATGATTCATGATTCAATTCAGGATTCATGATTCATGATTCGATTCATGATTCATGATTCAAATTATGATTCAATTCATGATTCATGATTCATTTCATGATTTAATTCATGATTCATGATTCATGGTTCATGATTCAATTCATGATTTATGATTTATGATTAGAATCATGATTCATGATTCGATACATGATTCATGATTCAATTCATGATTCATGATTCAAGATTCAATTCATGATTCATGATTCAATTCATGATTCATGATTCATTATTTAATTCATGATTCATGATTCGATTCATGATTCATGATTCAATTCATGATTTATGATTCATTATTTAATTCATGATTCATGATTCAATTCATGATTCATGATTCAATTCATTATTCATGATTCATGATTTAATTCATGATTCATGATTCAATTCATGATTCATGATTCGATTCATGATTCATGATTCATGATTCATGATTCGATTCATGATTCATGATTCAATTCATGATTCATGATTCATGATTCAATTCATGATTCATGATTTATGATTCATGATTCAATTCATGATTCATGATTCAATTCATGATTCATGATTCAATTCATGATTCATGATTCATGATTCAATTCATGATTCATGATTCGATTCATGATTCATGATTCAATTCATGATTCATGATTTATGATTCAATTCATGATTCAATTCATGATTCATGATTCGATTCATGATTCATGATTCAATTCATGATTCCTTTCATGATTCATGATTCAATTCATGATTCATGATTCATGATTCAATTCATGATTCATGATTTAATTCATGATTAATGATTCATGATTCAATTCATGATTCATGATGCAATTCATGATTCATGATTCAATTCATGATTCATGACTCAATTCATGTTTCATGATTCGATTCATGATTTATTATTAAATTCATGATTCATGATTCAATTCATGATTCATAATTCGATTCATGATTCATGATTCATGATTCGATTCATGATTCATGTTTCATGATTCAATTCATGATTCATGATTCGATTTATGATTTATGATTCAATTCATGATTTATGATTCAATTCATGATTCAATTCATAATTCATGATTCAATTCATGATTCGAGATTCATGATTCAATTCATGATTCATGATTCAATTCATGATTCATGAATTATGATTCAATTCATGATTCAATTCATGATTCATGATTCAATTCATGATTCGAGATTCATGATTCGATTCATGATTCATGATTCAATTCATGATTCATGATTCATGATTCAATTCATGATTCATGATTCGATTTATGATTTATGATTCAATTCATGATTCATGATTTATGATTCAATTATTGATTCAATTCATGATTCATGATTCAATTCATGATTCGAGATTCATGATTCGATTCATGATTCATGATTCAATTCATGATTCATGATTCAATTCATGATTCATGATTCATGATTCA
>NW_027447681.1:0-26569 GCF_038048845.1 Mixophyes fleayi | reverse complement strand
TTGATTCATGATTCATGATTCAATTCAGGATTCATGATTCATGATTCAAGATTCATGATTCAATTCATGATTCATGATTCATGATTCGATTTATGATTCATGATTCATGATTCATGATTCATGATTTATGATTCAATTCATGATTCATGATTCAATTTATGATTCATGATTCACGATTCATGATTCATGATTCATGATTCGATTCATGATTCATGATTTATGATTCATGATTCAATTCATGATTCATGATTCATGATTCGATTCATGATTTATGATTCGATTCATGATTCATGATTCATGATTCGATTTAAGATTCATAATTCATGATTCATGATTCATGATTCATGATTCATGATTCATGATTCATGATTCATGATTCAATTCATGATTCATGATTCAATTCATAATTCATAATTCAAGATTCATGATTCATGATTCAATTCATGATTCATGATTCATGATTCAATTCATGATTCATGATTCATGATTCATGATTCATGATTCAATTCATGATTCATGATTCATGATTCAATTCATGATTCATGATTCATGATTCATGATTCATGATTCGATTCATGATACTTGACTCATGATTCTTGACTCATGATTCATGATTCGATTTAAGATTCATAATTCATGATTCATGATTCATGATTCGATTCATGATTCATGATTCAATTCATGATTCATGATTCATGATTCAATTCATGATTCATGATTTATGATTCATGATTCATGATTCAATTCATGATTCATGATTCATGATTCAATTCATGATTCATGATTCATGATTCAAGATTCATGATTCAATTCATGATTCATGATTCATGATTCAATTCATATTTCATGATTCATGATTCATGATTCAATTCATGATTCATGATTTATGATTCAATTCATGATTCATGATTCATGATTCGATTCATGATTTATGATTCGATTTATGATTCTTGATTCATGATTCATGATTCGATTCATGATTTATGATTCAACTCATGATTCATGATTCATGATTCATGATTCAATACATGATTCATGATTCATGATTCAATTCATAATTCATGATTCATGATTCATGATTCAATTCATGATTCATCATTCGATTCATGATTTTTTACTTATGATTCATCATTCGATTCATGTTTCATGATTCATTATTCAATTCATGATTCATGATTCATGATTCATGATTCAATTCATGATTCAAGATTTATGATTCGATTCATGATTTATGATTCAATTCATGATTCTTGATTCATGATTCATGATTCGATTCATGATTCATGATTCAATTCATGATTCATGATTCATGATTCATGATTCAATTCATGATTCATGATTCATGATTCATGATTCAATTCATGATTCAAGATTCATGATTCGATTCATGATTCATGATACAATTCATGATTCATGATTCATGATTCGATTCATGATTCAATTCATTATTCATGATTCGATTCATGATTCATGATTCAATTCATGATTCATGATTCATGATTCATGATTCATGATTCATGATTCAATTCATGATTCACGATTCCTGATTCGATTCATGATTCATGATTCAATTCATGATTCATGATTCAATTCATGATTCATGATTCATGATTCGATTCATGATTCAATTCATGATTCATGATTCGATTTATGATTCATGATTCATGATTCATGATTCATGATTCATGATTCAATTCATGATTCATGATTCATGATTCAATTCATGATTCATGATTCATGATTCAAGATTCATGATTCAATTCATGATTCATGATTCATGATTCAATTCAAATTTCATTATTCATGATTCATGATTCAATTCATGATTCATGATTCATGATTCATGATTCATGATTCATGATTCGATTTATGATTCATGCTTCATGATTCATGATTCATGATTCATGATTCATGATTCATGATTCATGATTCATGATTCGATTCATGATTCATGATTCAATTCATGATTGATGATTCATGATTCAATTCATGATTCATGATTCATGATTCGATTCATGATTCGATTCATGATTCGATTTATGATTCATGATTCATGATTCATGATTCATGATTCATGATTCAATTCATGATTCATGATTCATGATTCAATTCATGATTCATGATTCATGATTCAAGATTCATGATTCAATTCATGATTCATGATTCATGATTCAATTCATATTTCATGATTCATGAATCATGATTCAATTCATGATTCATGATTCATTGAAATTTATGATTCAATTCATGATTCATGATTCATGATTCGATTCATGATTCATGATTCGATTTATGATTCTTGATTCATGATTCATGATTCGATTCATGATTCATGATTTATGATTCAATTCATGATTCATGATTCATGATTCATGATTCATGATTCAATACATGATTCATGATTCATGATTCAATTCATAATTCATGATTCATGATTCATGATTCAATTCATGATTCATCATTCGATTCATGATTTTTTACCCATGATTCATGATTTGATTCATGTTTCATGATTCATTATTCAATTCATGATTCATAATTCATGATTCATGATTCAATTCATGATTCAAGATTCATGATTCGATTCATGATTCAATTCATGATTCTTGATTCATGATTCATGATTCAATTCATGATTCATGATTCGATTCATGATTCAATTCATGATTCAAGATTCATGATTCGATTCATGAATCATGATACAATTCATGATTCATGATTCATGATTCGATTCATGATTCAATTCATTATTCATGATTCGATTCATGATTCATGATTCAATTCATGATTCAATATTCATGATTCATGATTCATGATTCATGATTCAATTCATGATTCATGATTCATGATTCGATTCATGATTCGTGATTCAATTCATGATTCATGATTCATGATTCAATTCATGATTCATGATTCATGATTCGATTCATGATTCAATTCATGATTCATGATTCGATTTCTGATTCATGATTCATGATTCATGATTCAATTCATGATTCATGAATCATGATTCAATTCATGATTCATGATTCATGATTCAAGATTCATGATTTAATTCATGATTCATGATTGATGATTCAATTCATATTTCATGATTCATGATTCATGATTCAATTCATGATTCATGATTCATGATTCATGATTCGATTCATGATTCATCATTCATAATTCGATTTATGATTCATGATTCATGATTCATGATTCATGATTCATGATTTATGATTCAATTCATGATTCATGATTCATGATTTATGATTCAATTCATGATTCATGATTCAATTTATGATTCATGATTCACGATTCATGATTCATGATTCGATTCATGATTCATGATTCATGATTCATGATTCATGATTCGATTCATGATTTATGATTCGATTCATGATTCATGATTCATAATTCGATTTAAGATTCATAATTCATGATTCATGATTTATGATTCAATTCATGATTCATGATTCAATTCATAATTCATAATTCAAGATTCATGATTCATGATTCAATTCATGATTCAGGATTCATGATTCAATTCATGATTCATGATTCATGATTCATGATTCATGATTCATGATTCAATTCATGATTCATGATTCATGATTCATGATTCAATTCATGATTCATGATTCATGATTCAATTCATGATTCATGATTCATGATTCATGATTCATGATTCATGATTCGATTCATGATTCTTGACTCATGATTCATAATTCGATTCATGATTCATGATTCATTATTCAATTCATGATTCATGATTCATGATTTATGATTCGATTCATGATTCATGATTCATGATTCGATTTAAGATTAATAATTCATGATTCATGATTCATGATTCATGATTCGACTCATGATTCATGATTCAATTCATGATTCATGATTCATGATTCAATTCATGATTCATGATTCATGATTCGATTCATGATTCAATTCATGATTCATGATTCGATTTATGATTCATGATTTATGATTCATGATTCATGATTCATGATTCAATTCATGATTCATGATTCATGATTCAATTCATGATTCATGATTCAAGATTCATGATTCAATTCATGATTCAAGATTCATGATTCAATTCATATTTCATGATTCATGATTCATGATTCAATTCATGATTCATGATTCATGATTTATGATTCAATTCATGATTCATGATTCATGATTCGATTCATGATTCATGATTCGATTTATAATTCTTGATTCATGATTCATGATTCGATTCATGATTCATGATTTATGATTCAATTCATGATTCATGATTCATGATTCATGATTCATGATTCAATACATGATTCATGATTCATGATTCAATTCATAATTCATGATTCATGATTCATGATTCAATTCATGATTCATCATCTTCGATTCATGATTTTTTACTCATGATTCATGATTCGATTCATGTTTCATGATTCATTATTCAATTCATGATTCATGAATCATGATTCATGATTCAATTCATGATTCAAGATTCATGATTCGATTCATGATTCATGATTCAATTCATGATTCTTGATTCATGATTCATGATTCGATTCATGATTCAAGATTCATGATTCAATTCATGATTTATGATTCATGATTCATGATTCAATTCATGATTCATGATTCATGATTCAATTCATGATTCATGATTTGATTCATGATTCAATTCATGATTCAAGATTCATGATTCGATTCATGATTCATGATACAATTCATGATTCATGATTCATGATTCGATACATGATTCAATTCATTATTCATGATTCGATTCATGATTCATGATTCAATTCATGATTCATGATTCATGATTCATGATTCAATTCATGATTCATGATTCATGATTCGATTCATGATTCATGATTTAATTCATGATTCGATTCATGATTCAATTCATGATTCATGATTCGATTTATGATTCATGATTCATGATTCATGATTCATGATTCATGATTTAATTCATGATTCATGATTCATGATTCAATTCATGATTCATGATTCATGATTCAAGATTCATGATTCAATTTATGATTCATGATTGATGATTCAATTCATATTTCATGATTCATGATTCATGATTCAATTTATGATTCATGATTCATGAGTCATGATTCGATTCATGAGTCATGATTCATGATTCAATTTATGATTCATGATTCATGATTCATGATTCATGATTCATGATTTATGATTCAATTCATGATTCATGATTCAATTTATGATTCATGATTCACGATTCATGATTCATGATTCATGATTCGATTCATGATTCATGATTTATGATTCATGATTCAATTCATGATTCATGATTCATGATTCGATTCATGATTTATGATTCGATTCATGATTCATGATTCATGATTCAATTCATGATTCATAATTCATGATTCATGATTAATGATTCATGATTCGATTTAAGATTCATAATTCATGAATTATGATTCATAATTCATGATTCATGATTCAATTCATGATTCAAGATTCATGATTCGATTCCTGATTCATGATTCAATTCATGATTCTTGATTCATGATTCATGATTCGATTCATGATTCATGATTCATGATTCAAGATTCATGATTCAATTCATGATTCATGATTCATGATTCGATTTATGATTCATGATTCATGATTCATGATTCAATTCATGATTCATGATTAATGATTCAATTCAGGATTCATGATTCATGATTCAAGATTCATGATTCAATTCATGATTCATGATTCATGATTCGATTTATGATTCATGATTCATGATTCATGATTCATGATTCATGATTTATGATTCAATTCATGATTCATGATTCAATTTATGATTCATGATTCACGATTCATGATTCATGATTCATGATTCGATTCATGATTCATGATTTATGATTCATGATTCAATTCATGATTCATGATTCATGATTCGATTCATGATTTATGATTCGATTCATGATTCATGATTCATGATTCGATTTAAGATTCATAATTCATGATTCATGATTCATGATTCATGATTCATGATTCATGATTCAATTCATGATTCATGATTCAATTCATAATTCATAATTCAAGATTCATGATTCATGATTCAATTCATGATTCATGATTCATGATTCAATTCATGATTCATGATTCATGATTCATGATTCATGATTCAATTCATGATTCATGATTCATGATTCAATTCATGATTCATGATTCATGATTCATGATTCATGATTCGATTCATGATTCTTGACTCATGATTCTTGACTCATGATTCATGATTCGATTTAAGATTCATAATTCATGATTCATGATTCATGATTCGATTCATGATTCATGATTCAATTCATGATTCATGATTCATGATTCAATTCATGATTCATGATTCATGATTCGATTCATGATTCAATTCATGATTCATGATTCGATTTATGATTCATGATTCATGATTCAATTCATGATTCATGATTCATGATTCAATTCATAATTCATGATTCATGATTCAAGATTCATGATTCAATTCATGATTCATGATTCATGATTCAATTCATATTTCATGATTCATGATTCATGATTCAATTCATGATTCATGATTTATGATTCAATTCATGATTCATGATTCATGATTCGATTCATGATTTATGATTCGATTTATGATTCTTGATTCATGATTCATGATTCGATTCATGATTCATGATTTATGATTCAACTCATGATTCATGTTTCATGATTCATGATTCAATACATGATTCATGATTCATGATTCAATTCATAATTCATGATTCATGATTCATGATTCAATTCATGATTCATCATTCGATTCATGATTTTTTACTCATGATTCATCATTCGATTCATGTTTCATGATTCATTATTCAATTCATGATTCATGATTCCTGATTCATGATTCAATTCATGATTCAAGATTTATGATTCGATTCAAGATTCATGATTCAATTCATGATTCTTGATTCATGATTCAATTCATGATTCATGATTCATGATTCATGATTCAATTCATGATTCATGATTCGATTCATGATTCAATTCATGATTCAAGATTCATGATTCGATTCATGATTCATGATACAATTCATGATTCATGATTCATGATTCGATTCATGATTCAATTCATTATTCATGATTCGATTCATGATTCATGATTCAATTCATGATTCATGATTCATGATTCATGATTCATGATTCATGATTCAATTCATGATTCACGATTCCTGATTCGATTCATGATTCATGATTCAATTCATGATTCATGATTCAATTCATGATTCATGATTCATGATTCGATTCATGATTCAATTCATGATTCATGATTCGATTTATGATTCATGATTCATGATTCATGATTCAATTCATGATTCATGATTCATGATTCAAGATTCATGATTCAATTCATGATTCATGATTCATGATTCAATTCATATTTCATTATTCATGATTCATGATTCAATTCATGATTCATGATTCATGATTCATGATTCATGATTCATGATTCGATTTATGATTCATGCTTCATGATTCATGATTCATGATTCATGATTCATGATTCATGATTCATGATTTATGATTCAATTCATGATTCATGATTCAATTTATGATTCATGATTCACGATTCATGATTCATGATTCATGATTCGATTCATGATTCATGATTTATGATTCATGATTCAATTCATGATTCATGATTCATGATTCCATTCATGATTTATGATTCGATTCATGATTCATGATTCATGATTCAATTCATGATTCATGATTCGATTCATGATTCAATTCATGATTGAATTCATGATTCATGATTCGATTCATGATTCAATTCATGATTCAATTCATGATTCATGATTCATGATTCAATTCATGATTCATGATTCATGATTCATGATTCAATTCATGATTCATGATTCATGATTCATGATTCAATTCATGATTCATGATTCATGATTCAATTCATGATTTATGATTCATGATTCAATTCATGATTCATGATTCATGATTCATGATTCATGATTCGATTCATGATTTATGATTTATGATTCAATTCATGATTCATGATTCATGATTTGATTCATGATTCATGATTCGATTTATGATTCTTGATTCATGATTCATGATTCGATTCATGATTCATGATTTATGATTCAATTCATGATTCATGATTCATGATTCATGATTCAATACATGATTCATGATTCATGATTCAATTCATAATTCATGATTCATGATTCATGATTCAATTCATGATTCATCATTCGATTCATGATTTTTTACTCATGATTCATGATTCGATTCATGTTTCATGATTCATTATTCAATTCATGATTCATGATTCAATTCATGATTCAAGATTCATGATTCGATTTATGATTCATGATTCAATTCATGATTCTTGATTCATGATTCATGATTCGATTCATGATTCATGATTCATGATTCAATTCATGATTCATGATTCGATTCATGATTCAATTCATGATTCAAGATTCATGATTCGATTCATGATTCATGATACAATTCATGATTCATGATTCATGATTCGATTCATGATTCAATTCATTATTCATGATTCGATTCATGATTCATGATTCAATTCATGATTCATGATTCATGATTCATGATTCATGATTCATGATTCAATTCATGATTCATGATTCATGATTCGATTCATGATTTCATGATTCAATTCATGATTCATGATTCATGATTCAATTCATGATTCATAATTCGATTCATGATTCAATTCATGATTCATGATTCGATTTATGATTCATGATTCATGATTCATGATTCAATTCATGATTCATGATTCATGATTCATGATTCATGATTCATGATTCGATTTATGATTCATGCTTCATGATTCATGATTCATGATTCATGATTCATGATTCATGATTTATGATTCAATTCATGATTCATGATTCAATTTATGATTCATGATTCACGATTCATGATTCATGATTCATGATTCGATTCATGATTCATGATTCATGATTCAATTCATGATTCATGATTCATGATTCGATTCATGATTTATGATTCGATTCATGATTCATGATTCATGATTCAATTCATGATTCATGATTCGATTCATGATTCAATTCATGATTCAATTCATGATTCATGATTCATGATTCAATTCATGATTTATGATTCATGATTCAATTCATGATTCATGATTCATGATTCATGATTCATGATTCGATTCATGATTTATGATTTATGATTCAATTCATGATTCATGATTCATGATTTGATTCATGATTCATGATTCGATTTATGATTCTTGATTCATGATCCATGATTCGATTCATGATTCATGATTTATGATTCAATTCATAATTCATGATTCATGATTCATGATTCAATACATGATTCATGATTCATGATTCAATTCATAATTCATGATTCATGATTCATGATTCAATTCATGATTCATCATTTGATTCATGATTTTTTACTCATGATTCATGATTCGATTCATGTTTCATGATTCATTATTCAATTCATGATTCATGATTCAATTCATGTTTCAAGATTCATGATTCGATTTATGATTCATGATTCAATTCATGATTCTTGATTCATGATTCATGATTCGATTCATGATTCATGATTCATGATTCAATTCATGATTCATGATTCGATTCATGATTCAATTCATGATTCAAGATTCATGATTCGATTCATGATTCATGATACAATTCATGATTCATGATTCATGATTCGATTCATGATTCAATTCATTATTCATGATTCGATTCATGATTCATGATTCAATTCATGATTCATGATTCATGATTCATGATTCATGATTCATGATTCAATTCATGATTCATGATTCATGATTCGATTCATGATTCATGATTCAATTCATGATTCATGATTCATGATTCAATTCATGATTCATAATTCGATTCATGATTCAATTCATGATTCATGATTCGATTTATGATTCATGATTCATGATTCATGATTTAATTCATGATTCATGATTCATGATTCAATTCATATTTCATGATTCATAATTCATGATTCAATTAATGATTCATGATTCATGATTTATGATTCGATTCATGATTCATGATTCGATTTATGATTCTTGATTCATGATTCATGATTCGATTCATGATTCATGATTTATGATTCAATTCATGATTCATGATTCATGATTCATGATTCAATACATGATTCATGATTCATGATTCAATGCATAATTCATGATTCATGATTTATGATTCAATTCATGATTCATCATTCGATTCATGATTTATTACTCATGATTCATGATTTGATTCATGTTTCATGATTCATTATTCAATTCATGATTCATAATTCATGATTCATGATTCAATTCATGATTCAAGATTCATGATTCGATTCATGATTCATGATTCAATTCATGATTCTTGATTCATGATTCATGATTCGATTCATGATTCATGATTCATGATTCAATTCATGATTCATGATTCATGATTCATGATTCAATTCATGATTCATGATTCGATTCATGATTCAATTCATGATTCAAGATTCATGATTCGATTCATGATTCATGATACAATTCATGATTCATGATTCATGATTCGATTCATGATTCAGTTCATTATTCATGATTCGATTCATGATTCATGATTCAATTCATAATTCATGATTCATGATTCATGATTCATGATTCAATTCATGATTCATGATTCGATTCATGATTCAATTCATGATTCATGATTCAATTTATGATTCATGATTCATGATTCATGATTCAATTCATGATTCATGATTCATTATTCAATTCATGATTCATGATTCATGATTCAAGATTCATGATTCAATTCATGATTCATGATTGATGATTCAATTCATATTTCATGATTCATGATTCAATTCATGATTCATGATTCATGATTCATGATTCGATTCATGATTCATGATTCATGATTCGATTTATGATTCATGATTTATGATTCATGATTCAATTCATGATTCATGATTCATGATTCGATTCATGATTTATGATTCGATTCATGATTCATGATTCATGATTCGATTTAAGATTCATAATTCATGATTCATGATTCATGATTCATGATTCATGATTCATGATTCATGATTCAATTCATGATTCATGATTCAATTCATAATTCATAATTCAAGATTCATGATTCAATTCATGATTCATGATTCATGATTCATGATTCATGATTCATGATTCATGATTCATGATTCATGATTCAATTCATGACTCATGATTCATGATTCAATTCATGATTCATGATTCATGATTCATGATTCATGATTCATGATTCGATTCATGATTCTTGACTCATGATTCATGATTCTTGACTCATGATTCATGATTCGATTAATGATTAATGATTCATTATTCAATTCATGATTCATGATTCATGATTCGATTCATGATTCATGATTCATGATTCGATTTAAGATTCATAATTCATGATTCATGATTCATGATTCATGATTCATGATTCATGATTCATGATTCATGATTCGATTCATGATTCATGATTCAATTCATGATTCATGATCCATGATTCAATTCATGATTCATGATTCGATTCATGATTCAATTCATGATTCATGATTCGATTTATGATTCATGATTTATGATTCATGATTCATGATTCATGATTCAATTCATGATTCATGATTCATGATTCAATTCATGATTCATGATTCATGATTCAATTCATGAATTATGATTCCTGATTCAAGATTCATGATTCAATTCATGATTCATGATTCATGATTCATTTCATATTTCATGATTCATGATTCATGATTCAATTCATGATTCATGATTCATGATTTATGATTCAATTCATGATTCATGATTCATGATTCGATTCATGATTCATGATTCGATTTATGATTCTTGATTCATGATTCATGATTCGATTCATGATTCATGATTTATGATTCAATTCATGATTCATGATTCATGATTCATGATTCATGATTCAATACATGATTCATGATTCATGATTCAATTCATAATTCATGATTCATGATTCATGATTCAATTCATGATTCATCATTCGATTCATGATTTTTTACTCATGATTCATGATTCGATTCATGTTTCATGATTCATTAATCAATTCATGATTCATGATTCATGATTCATGATTCAATTCATGATTCAAGATTCATGATTCGATTCATGATTCATGATTCAATTCATGATTCTTGATTCATGATTCATGATTCGATTCATGATTCATGATTCATGATTCAATTCATGATTCATGATTCATGATTCAATTCATGATTCATGATTCATGATTCATGATTCAATTCATGATTCATGATTCGATTCATGATTCAATTCATGATTCAATATTCATGATTCGATTCATGATTCATGATACAATTCATGATTCATGATTCATGATTCGATTCATGATTCAATTCATTATTCATGATTTGATTCATGATTCATGATTCAATTCATGATTCATCATTCATGATTTATGATTCATGATTCATGATTCATGATTCAATTCATGATTCATGATTCATGATTCGATTCATGATTCAATTCATGATTCATGATTCATGATTCAATTCATGATTCATGATTCAATTCATGATTCATGATTCATGATTCGATTCATGATTCAATTCATGATTCATGATTCGATTTATGATTCATTATTCATGATTCATGATTCAATTCATGATTCATGATTCATGATTCAATTCATGATTCATGATTCATGATTCAAGATTCATGATTCAATTCATGATTCATGATTCATGATTCAAGATTCATGATTCAATTCATGATTCATGATTGATGATTCAATTCATATTTCATGATTCATGATTGATGATTCAATTCATGATTCATGATTCATGATTCATGATTCGATTCATGATTCATGATTCATGATTCGATTTATGATTCATGATTCATGATTCATGATTCATGATTCATGATTTATGATTCAATTCATGATTCATGATTCAATTTATGATTCATGATTCACGATTCATGATTCATGATTCGATTCATGATTCATGATTTATGATTCATGATTCAATTCATGATTTATGATTCGATTCATGATTCATGATTCATGATTCGATTTAAGATTCATAATTCATGATTCATGATTAATGATTCATGATTCGATTTAAGATTCATAATTCATGAATTATGATTCATGATTCATGATTTATGATTCAATTCATGATTCATGATTCATGATTCAATTCATGATTCATGATTCATGATTCATGATTCATGATTTATGATTCGATTCATGATTCATGATTCGATTCATGATTCTTGATTCATGATTCATGATTCAATTCATGATTCATGATTCATGATTCATGATTCATGATTCAATTCATGATTCATGATTCGATTCATGATTCATGATTCATGATTCATGATTCATGATACATGATTCAATTCATGATTCATGATTCATGATTCATGATTCAATTCATGATTCAAGATTCATGATTCGATTCATGATTCATGATTCAATTCATGATTCTTGATTCATGATTCATGATTCGATTCATGATTCATGATTCATGATTTAATTCATGATTCATGATTCATGATTCATGATTCAATTCATGATTCATGATTCATGATTCATGATTCAATTCATGATTCATGATTCGATTCATGATTCAATTCATGATTCAAGATTCATGATTCGATTCATGATTCATGATACAATTCATGATTCATGATTCATGATTCAATTCATGATTCAATTCATGATTCATGATTCATGATTCGATTCATGATTCATGATTCAATTCATGATTCATGATTCATGATTCAATTCATGATTCATGATTCATGATTCGATTCATGATTCAATTCATGGTTCATGATTCGATTTATGATTCATGAATCATGATTCATGATTCATGATTCAATTCATGATTCATGATTCATGATTCAATTCATGATTCATGATTCATGATTCAAGATTCATGATTAAATTCATGATTCATGATTGATGATTCAATTCATATTTCATGATTCACGATTCATGATTTAATTCATGATTCATGATTCATGATTCATGATTCGATTCATGATTCAATTCATGATTCAATTCATGATTCATGATTCGATTCATGATTCAATTCATGATTCAATTCATGATTCATGATTCATGATTCAATTCATGATTCATGATTCATGATTCATGATTCAATTCATGATTCATGATTCATGATTCATGATTCAATTCATGATTCATGATTCATGATTCAATTCATGATTCATGATTCATGATTCATGATTCAATTCATGATTTATGATTCATGATTCAATTCATGATTCATGATTCATGATTCATGATTCGATTCATGATTTATGATTTATGATTCAATTCATGATTCAAGATTCATGATTCGATTCATGATTCATGATTCAATTCATGATTCTTGATTCATGATTCATGATTCGATTCATGATTCTTGATTCATGATTCGATTCATGATTCATGATTCATGATTCAATTCATGATTCATGATTCATGATTCATGATTCATGATTCAATTCATGATTCATGATTCGATTCATGATTCAATTCATGATTAAATATTCATGATTCGATTCATGATTCATTAAACAATTCATGATTCATGATTCATGATTCGATTCATGATTCAATTCATTATTCATGATTCGATTCATGATTCATGATTCAATTCATGATTCATGATTCATGATTCATGATTCATGATTCATGATTCAATTCATGATTCATGATTCATGATTCGATTCATGATTCAATTCATGATTCATGATTCATGATTCAATTCATGATTCATGATTCAATTCATGATTCATGATTCATGATTCGATTCATGATTCAATTCATGATTCATGATTCACTTTATGATTCATGATTCATGATTCATGATTCAATTCATGATTCATGATTCATGATTCAATTCATGATTCATGATTCATGATTCAAGATTCATGATTCAATTCATGATTCATGATTCATGATTCAAGATTCATGATTCAATTCATGATTCATGATTGATGATTCAATGCATATTTCATGATTCATGATTCATGATTCAATTCATGATTCATGATTCATGATTCATGATTCGATTCATGATTCATGATTCATGATTCGATTTATGATTCATGATTCATGATTCATGATTCATGATTCATGATTCATGATTTATGATTCAATTCAAGATTCATGATTCAATTTATGATTCATGATTCACGATTCATGATTCATGATTCGATTCATGATTCATGATTTATGATTTATGATTCGATTCATGATTCATGATTCATGATTCGATTTAAGATTCATAATTCATGAATTATGATTCATGATTCATGATTTATGATTCAATTCATGATTCATGATTCATGATTCAATTCATGATTCATGATTCATGATTCATGATTCATGATTCATGATTCGATTCATGATTCATGATTCATGATTCGATTCATGATTCATGATTCGATTCATGATTCTTGATTCATGATTCATGATTCAATTCATGATTCATGATTCATGATTCATGATTCATGATTCAATTCATGATTCATGTTTCGATTCATGATTCATGATTCATGATTCATGATTCATGATACATGATTCAATTCATGATTCATGATTCATGATTCATGATTCAATTCATGATTCATGATTCGATTCATGATTCATGATTCAATTCATGATTCTTGATTCATGATTCATGATTCGATTCATGATTCATGATTCATGATTCAATTCATGATTCATGATTCATGATTCATGATTCAATTCATGATTCATGATTCATGATTCATGATTCAATTCATGATTCATGATTCGATTCATGATTCAATTCATGATTCAAGATTCATGATTCGATTCATGATTCATGATTCATGATTCGATTCATGATTCAATTCATGATTCATGATTCATGATTCGATTCATGATTCATGATTCAATTAATGATTCATGATTCATGATTCAATTCATGATTCATGATTCGATTCATGATTCAATTCATGATTCATGATTCGATTTATGATTCATGAATCATGATTCATGATTCATGATTCAATTCATGATTCATGATTCATGATTCAATTCATGATTCATGATTCATGATTCGATTCATGATTCATGATTCAATTCATGATTCATGATTCATGATTCAATTCATGATTCATGATTCGATTCATGATTCATGATTCATGATTCATGATTCGATTTATGATTCATGATTCATGATTAAATTCATATTTCATGATTCATGATTCATGATTCAATTCATGATTCATGATTAATGATTCATGATTCAATTCATGATTCATGATTCATGATTAAATTCATATTTCATGATTCATGATTCATGATTCAATTCATGATTCATGATTAATGATTCATGATTCGATTCATGATTCATGATTCATGATTCGATTCATGATTCATGATTCATGATTCGATTTAAGATTCATAATTCATGAATTATGATTCATGATTCATGATTTATGATTCAATTCATGATTCATGATTCATGATTCAATTCATGATTCATGATTCATGATTCATGATTCATGATTTATGATTCGATTCATGATTCATGATTCGATTCATGATTCTTGATTCATGATTCATGATTCAATTCATGATTCATGATTCATGATTCATGATTCATGATTCAATTCATGATTCATGATTCGATTCATGATTCATGATTCATGATTCATGATTCATGATACATGATTCAATTCATGATTCATGATTCATGATTCATGATTCAATTCATGATTCAAGATTCATGATTCGATTCATGATTCATGATTCAATTCATGATTCTTGATTCATGATTCATGATTCATGATTCGATTCATGATTCATGATTCATGATTCGATTTAAGATTCATAATTCATGAATTATGATTCATGATTCATGATTTATGATTCAATTCATGATTCATGATTCATGATTCAATTCATGATTCATGATTCATGATTCATGATTCATGATTTATGATTCGATTCATGATTCATGATTCGATTCATGATTCTTGATTCATGATTCATGATTCAATTCATGATTCATGATTCATGATTCATGATTCATGATTCAATTCATGATTCATGATTCGATTCATGATTCATGATTCATGATTCATGATTCATGATACATGATTCAATTCATGATTCATGATTCATGATTCATGATTCAATTCATGATTCAAGATTCATGATTCGATTCATGATTCATGATTCAATTCATGATTCTTGATTCATGATTCATGATTCGATTCATGATTCATGATTCATGATTTAATTCATGATTCATGATTCATGATTCATGATTCAATTCATGATTCATGATTCATGATTCATGATTCAATTCATGATTCATGATTCGATTCATGATTCAATTCATGATTCAAGATTCATGATTCGATTCATGATTCATGATACAATTCATGATTCATGATTCATGATTCAATTCATGATTCAATTCATGATTCATGATTCATGATTCGATTCATGATTCATGATTCAATTCATGATTCATGATTCATGATTCAATTCATGATTCATGATTCATGATTCGATTCATGATTCAATTCATGGTTCATGATTCGATTTATGATTCATGAATCATGATTCATGATTCATGATTCAATTCATGATTCATGATTCATGATTCAATTCATGATTCATGATTCATGATTCAAGATTCATGATTAAATTCATGATTCATGATTGATGATTCAATTCATATTTCATGATTCACGATTCATGATTTAATTCATGATTCATGATTCATGATTCATGATTCGATTCATGATTCAATTCATGATTCAATTCATGATTCATGATTCGATTCATGATTCAATTCATGATTCAATTCATGATTCATGATTCATGATTCATGATTCAATTCATGATTCATGATTCATGATTCATGATTCAATTCATGATTCATGATTCATGATTCAATTCATGATTCATGATTCATGATTCAATTCATGATTCATGATTCATGATTCATGATTCAATTCATGATTTATGATTCATGATTCAATTCATGATTCATGATTCATGATTCATGATTCGATTCATGATTTATGATTTATGATTCAATTCATGATTCAAGATTCATGATTCGATTCATGATTCATGATTCAATTCATGATTCTTGATTCATGATTCATGATTCGATTCATGATTCATGATTCATGATTCAATTCATGATTCATGATTCATGATTCATGATTCAATTCATGATTCATGATTCATGATTCATGATTCAATTCATGATTCATGATTCGATTCATGATTCAATTCATGATTAAATATTCATGATTCGATTCATGATTCATTAAACAATTCATGATTCATGATTCATGATTCGATTCATGATTCAATTCATTATTCATGATTCGATTCATGATTCATGATTCAATTCATGATTCATGATTCATGATTCATGATTCATGATTCATGATTCAATTCATGATTCATGATTCATGATTCGATTCATGATTCAATTCATGATTCATGATTCATGATTCAATTCATGATTCATGATTCAATTCATGATTCATGATTCATGATTCGATTCATGATTCAATTCATGATTCATGATTCGCTTTATGATTCATGATTCATGATTCATGATTCAATTCATGATTCATGATTCATGATTCAATTCATGATTCATGATTCATGATTCAAGATTCATGATTCGAATCATGATTCATGATTCATGATTCAAGATTCATGATTCAATTCATGATTCATGATTGATGATTCAATGCATATTTCATGATTCATGATTCATGATTCAATTCATGATTCATGATTCATGATTCATGATTCGATTCATGATTCATGATTCATGATTCGATTTATGATTCATGATTCATGATTCATGATTCATGATTCATGATTCATGATTTATGATTCAATTCAAGATTCATGATTCAATTTATGATTCATGATTCACGATTCATGATTCATGATTCGATTCATGATTCATGATTTATGATTTATGATTTATGATTCGATTCATGATTTATGATTCGATTCATGATTCATGATTCATGATTCGATTTAAGATTCATAATTCATGATTCATGATTAATGATTCATGATTCGATTTAAGATTCATAATTCATGAATTATGATTCATGATTCATGATTTATGATTCAATTCATGATTCATGATTCATGATTCAATTCATGATTCATGATTCATGATTCATGATTCATGATTCATGATTCGATTCATGATTCATGATTCATGATTCGATTCATGATTCATGATTCGATTCATGATTCTTGATTCATGATTCATGATTCAATTCATGATTCATGATTCATGATTCATGATTCATGATTCAATTCATGATTCATGTTTCGATTCATGATTCATGATTCATGATTCATGATTCATGATACATGATTCAATTCATGATTCATGATTCATGATTCATGATTCAATTCATGATTCATGATTCGATTCATGATTCATGATTCAATTCATGATTCTTGATTCATGATTCATGATTCGATTCATGATTCATGATTCATGATTCAATTCATGATTCATGATTCATGATTCATGATTCAATTCATGATTCATGATTCATGATTCATGATTCAATTCATGATTCATGATTCGATTCATGATTCAATTCATGATTCAAGATTCATGATTCGATTCATGATTCATGATTCATGATTCGATTCATGATTCAATTCATGATTCATGATTCATGATTCGATTCATGATTCATGATTCAATTAATGATTCATGATTCATGATTCAATTCATGATTCATGATTCGATTCATGATTCAATTCATGATTCATGATTCGATTTATGATTCATGAATCATGATTCATGATTCATGATTCAATTCATGATTCATGATTCATGATTCAATTCATGATTCATGATTCATGATTCGATTCATGATTCATGATTCAATTCATGATTCATGATTCATGATTCAATTCATGATTCATGATTCGATTCATGATTCATGATTCATGATTCATGATTCGATTTATGATTCATGATTCATGATTAAATTCATATTTCATGATTCATGATTCATGATTCAATTCATGATTCATGATTAATGATTCATGATTCAATTCATGATTCATGATTCATGATTAAATTCATATTTCATGATTCATGATTCATGATTCAATTCATGATTCATGATTAATGATTCATGATTCGATTCATGATTCATGATTCATGATTCGATTCATGATTCATGATTCATGATTCGATTTATGATTCATGATTCATGATTCATGATTCATGATTCATGATTTATGATTCAATTCATGATTCATGATTCAATTCATGATTCATGATTCACGATTCATGATTCATGATTCATGATTCGATTCATGATTCATGATTTATGATTCATGATTCAATTCATGATTCATAATTCATGATTCGATTCATGATTTATGATTCGATTCATGATTCATGATTCATGATTCGATTCATGATTCATGATTCATTATTCAATTCATGATTCATAATTCATGATCCATGATTCAATTCATGATTCAAGATTTATGATTCGATTCATGATTCATGATACAATTCATGATTCATAATTCATGATTCGATTCATGATTAAATTCATGATTCATGATTCGATTCATGGTTCATGATTAAATTCATGATTCATGATTCTATTCATGGTTCATGATTCAATTCATGATTCATGATTCATGATTCAATTCATGATTAATCATTCATGATTCAATTCATGATTCAATTCATGATTCATGATTCATGATTCAATTTATGATTCAAAATTCATGATTCATGATTCAATTCTTGATTCATGATTCATAATTCAATTCATGATTCATGATTCAATTCATGATTAATCATTCATGATTCAATTCATGATTCAATTCATGATTCATGATTCATGATTCAATTTATGATTCAAAATTCATGATTCATGATTCAATTCTTGATTCATGATTCATAATTCAATTCATGATTCAATTCAAGATTCATGATTCATGATTCAATTCATGATTCATGATTCATGATTCAATTCATGATTCATGATTCAATTTATGATTCATGATTCATGATTCAATTCATGATTCATGATTCGATTCATGATTCAATACTTGATTCATGATTCATGATTCAATTTATAATTCATGATTCATGATTCATGATTCATGATTCGATTCATGATTTTTTACTCATGATTCATGATTCGATTCATGTTTCATGATTCATTATTCAATTCATGAGTCATGATTCATGATTCATGATTCAATTCATGATTCAAGATTCATGATTCGATTCATGATTCATGATTCAATTAATGATTCTTGATTCATGATTCATGATTTGATTTATGATTCATGATTCAATTCATGATTCATGATTCATGATTCATGATTCATGATTCAATTCATGATTCATGATTCATGATTCATGATTCATGATTCAATTCATGATTCATGATTCGATTCATGATTCAATTCATGATTCAAGATTCATGATTCGATTCATGATTCATGATACAATTCATGATTCATGATTCGATTCATGATTCAATTCATTATTCATGATTCGATTCATGATTCATGATTCAATTCATGATTCATGATTCATGATTCATGATTCATGATTCATGATTCAATTCATGATTCATGATTCATGATTCGATTCATGATTCATGATTCACTTCATGATTCATGATTCATGATTCAATTCATGATTCATGATTCATGATTCGATTCATGATTCATGATTCATGATTCATGATTCGATTTATGATTCATGATTCATGATTCATGATTCATGATTCAATTCATGATTCATGATTCAATTCATGATTCATGATTCATGATTCAATTCATGATTCATGATTCAATTCATATTTCATGATTCATGATTCATGATTCAATTCATGATTCATGATTAATGATTCATGATTCGATTCATGATTCATGATTCATGATTCATGATTCATGATTTATGATTCAATTCATGATTTATGATTCAATTCATGATTCATGATTCAATTTATGATTCATGATTCACGATTCATGATTCATGATTCATGATTCGATTCATGATTCATGATTTATGATTCATGATTCAATTCATGATTCATGATTCATGATTCGATTCATGATTTATGATTCGATTCATGATTCATGATTCATGATTCTATTTAAGATTCATAATTCATGATTCATGATTCATGATTCATGATTCATGATTCAATTCATGATTCATGATTCATGATTCATGATTCATGATTCATGATTCATGATTCAATTCATGATTCATGATTCATGATTCGATTCATGATTCTTGATTCATGATTCATGATTCATGATTCGATTCATGATTCTTGATTCATGATTCATGATTCGATTCATGATTCATGATTCATGATTCAATTCATGATTCATGATTCATGATTCATGATTCATGATTCAATTCATGATTCATGATTCGAATCATGATTCATGATTCATGATTCAATTCATGATTCATGATTCATGATTCATGATTCAATTCATGATTCATGATTCAATTCATGATTCATGATTCAAGATTTATGATTCATGATTCAATTCATAATTCATAATTCAAATCATGATTCGAATCCTGATTCAACTCATGATTCATTATTCGATTTATGATTCATGATTCATGATTCATGATTCATAATTCAATTCATGATTCATGATTCATGATTCGATTCATGATTCATGATTCAATTCATGATTCATGATTCAATGTATGATTGATGATTCATGATTCAATTCATGATTCATGATTCGATTCATGATTCATGATTCAATTCATGATTCAATTTATGATTCATGATTCATGATTCATGATTCATGATTCAATTTATGATTCATGATTCATGATTCATGATTCGATTCATGATTCATGATTCGATTTATGATTCATGATGCATGATTCATGATTCATGATTCATATTTCAATTCATGATTCATGATTCATGATTCAATTCATAAGTCATGATTCATGATTCATGATTCAATTCATGATTCATGATTCATGATTCGATTCATGATTCATGATTAATGATTCGATTTATGATTCATGATTCATGATTCATGATTCATGATTCAATTCAAGATTCATAATTCATGATTTAATTCATGATTCATGATTCATGATTCGATTTATGATTCATGATTCATGATTCATGATTCAATTCATGATTTATGATTTATGATTCAATTCATGATTCATGATTCATGATTCGATTCATGATTCATGATTTGATTTATGATTCTTGATTCATGATTCATGATTCGATTCATGATTCATGATTTATGATTCAATTCATGATTCATGATTCATGATTCATGATTCATGATTCATGATTCAATTCATAATTCATGATTCATGATTCATGATTCAATTCATTAATCATGATTCGATTCATGATTTTTTACTCATGATTCATGATTCGATTCATGTTTCATGATTCATTATTCAATTCATGATTCATGATTCATGATTCATGATTCAATTCATGATTCAAGATTCATGATTCGATTCATGATTCATGATTCAATTAATGATTCTTGATTCATGATTCATGATTTGATTTATGATTCATGATTCATGATTCAATTCATGATTCATGATTCATGATTCATGATTCATGATTCAATTCATGATTCATGATTCATGATTCATGATTCAATTCATGATTCATGATTCGATTCATGATTCAATTCATGATTCAAGATTCATGATTCGATTCATGATTCATGATACAATTCATGATTCATGATTCATGATTCGATTCATGATTCAATTCATGATTCACGATTCATGATTCATGATTCATTATTCATGATTCAATTCATGATTCATGATTCATGATTCGATTCATGATTCATGATTCAATTCATGATTCATGATTCATGATTCAATTCATGATTCATGATTCATGATTCGATTCATGATTCATGATTCATGATTCATGATTCGATTTATGATTCATGATTCATGATGAAATTCATAATTCATGATTCATGATTCATGATTCAATTCATGATTCATGATTAATGATTCATGATTCAATTCATGATTCATGATTCATGATTAAATTCATATTTCATGATTCATGATTCATGATTCAATTCATGATTCATGATTAATGATTCATGATTCGATTCATGATTCATGATTCATGATTCGATTCATGATTCATGATTCATGATTCGATTTATGATTCATGATTCATGATTCATGATTCATGATTCATGATTTATGATTCAATTCATGATTCATGATTCAATTCATGATTCATGATTCACGATTCATGATTCATGATTCATGATTCGATTCATGATTCATGATTTATGATTCATGATTCAATTCATGATTCATAATTCATGATTCGATTCATGATTTATGATTCGATTCATGATTCATGATTCATGATTCGATTCATGATTCATGATTCATTATTCAATTCATGATTCATGATTCATGATCCATGATTCAATTCATGATTCAAGATTTATGATTCGATTCATGATTCATGATACAATTCATGATTCATAATTCATGATTCGATTCATGATTAAATTCATGATTCATGATTCGATTCATGGTTCATGATTAAATTCATGATTCATGATTCGATTCATGGTTCATGATTCAATTCATGATTCATGATTCATGATTCAATTCATGATTAATCATTTATGATTCAATTCATGATTCAATTCATGATTCAATTCATGATTCATGATTCATGATTCAATTTATGATTCAAAATTCATGATTCATGATTCAATTCTTGATTCATGATTCATAATTCAATTCATGATTCAATTCAAGATTCATGATTCATGATTCAATTCATGATTCATGATTCATGATTCAATTCATGATTCATGATTCAATTTATGATTCATGATTCATGATTCAATTCATGATTCATGATTCGATTCATGATTCAATACTTGATTCATGATTCATGATTCAATTTATAATTCATGATCCATGATTCATGACTCATGATTCATGATTCGATTCATGATTTTTTACTCATGATTCATGATTCGATTCATGTTTCATGATTCATTATTCAATTCATGATTCATGATTCATGATTCATGATTCAATTCATGATTCAAGATTCATGATTCGATTCATGATTCATGATTCAATTAATGATTCTTGATTCATGATTCATGATTTGATTTATGATTCATGATTCATGATTCAATTCATGATTCATGATTCATGATTCATGATTCATGATTCAATTCATGATTCATGATTCATGATTCATGATTCATGATTCAATTCATGATTCATGATTCGATTCATGATTCAATTCATGATTCAAGATTCATGATTCGATTCATGATTCATGATACAATTCATGATTCATGATTCATGATTCGATTCATGATTCAATTCATTATTCATGATTCGATTCATGATTCATGATTCAATTCATGATTCATGATTCATGATTCATGATTCATGATTCATGATTCAATTCATGATTCAAGATTCATGATTCGATTCATGATTCATGATACAATTCATGATTCATGATTCATGATTCGATTCATGATTCAATTCATTATTCATGATTCGATTCATGATTCATGATTCAATTCATGATTCATGATTCGATTCATGATTCATGATTCAATTCATGATTCATGATTCATGATTCATGATTCATGATTCAATTCATGATTCATGATTCATGATTCGATTCATGATTCATGATTCACTTCATGATTCATGATTCATGATTCAATTCATGATTCATGATTCATGATTCGATTCATGATTAATGATTCATGATTCGATTTATGATTCATGATTCATGATTCATGATTCATGATTCAATTCATGATTCATGATTCATGATTCGATTCATGATTCATGATTCATGATTTATGATTCAATTCATGATTTATGATTCAATTCATGATTCATGATTCACGATTCATGATTCATGATTCACGATTCATGATTCATGATTCATGATTCGATTCATGATTCATGATTTATGATTCATGATTCAATTCATGATTCATGATTCGATTCATGATTCATGATTCATTATTCAATTCTTGATTCATGATTCATAATTCAATTCATGATTCAATTCAAGATTCATGATTCATGATTCAATTCATGATTCATGATTCATGATTCATGATTCAATTCATGATTCATGATTCAATTTATGATTCATGATTCATGATTCAATTCATGATTCATGATTCGATTCATGATTCAATACATGATTCATGATTCATGATTCAATTTATAATTTATGATTCATGATTCATGATTCTTGATTCGATTCATGATTTTTTACTCATGATTCATGATTTGATTCATGTTTCATGATTCATTATTCAATTCATGATTCATGATTCATGATTCATGATTCAATTCATGATTCAAGATTCATGGTTCGATTCATGATTCATGATTCAATTAATGATTCTTGATTCATGATTCATGATTTGATTTATGATTA